>NC_084744.1:41105249-41160249 GCF_033978785.1 Entelurus aequoreus | reverse complement strand
ATGTAATGTACAGTATGTGTATATGTGTTTGTACAGTGAATGTGTATGTATATATGCATGTTTTTACAGTGAATGTATATGTACAGTATGTGTATATGTATGTTTGTACAGTGAATGTGCATGTGGATGTATGTACTGTGTGTATGTTTGTGGGAGCGTATGTACCTATGAATGTGGGTAAGTATCAAAGTGTGCACGTATGTATGCCTGAATACATGTACAGTATGTATGTATGCATGTATATATATATATATATATATATATATATATATATATATGAATAATTGTGTATGTGAGTACAGTAATTGTATGTATATAATACTGTAATTGTGTGTATGTTTGGGTATTTGTATGTACAATATATTTATATTTAAACTTTATTGTTGATCATAAATCTTGCCTCTCACCTGGATAGTAGTAAATAATATATTTATATAGCGCTTTTCTCTAGTGACTCAAAGCGCTTTACATAGTGAAACCCATGATCTAAGCTACATTTAAACCAGTGTGGGTGGCACTGGGAGCAGGTGGGTAAAGTGTCTTGCCCAAGGACACAATGGCAGTGACTAGGATGGTGGAAGTGGGGATCAAACCCGGAACCCTCAAGTTGCTGGCCGATCTACCAACCGAGCCAGGACGCCAGTAGAAGAACGAGGACACATCACGAGGAGTGTTTTGTACGGATCTTTAATGTAAACATAAGGCACAGAAGCCCACAACTAACCGTGGAGCAGAATAAAGGTGAAGTACTCCTAGAAGCCGAGTTAAGCGGGTTTGTGTTAAGAAACACTCGTGAGCACAAAATGAGCCAGAGCGCAGGATGAAATGATTTACAGGTACAAGACCGCCATTAGAGTGTGCTAATTGTTTCCACGCCATTAGTGGCGGTTATCTAATGAAGGAGATATGAGCGGTACAGTACATCACGCCTGGCTCAGTGGACCCCAGCCCATGTCCTTCTTCCACAGGACACCCCCCCCACCCTGCAGGTCTTGCTTGTCCTTTCAACATCATGGCTGCTTTACAAGAACAAAACAAAGAGAACGCAGTGTGAAACCTACATTTAAAACAATGTAAAGCACAGCAGTTCCACACAACAATAACAAAAATATACATTTAAAACGGCCCTTGGAAAACGCAGTTATTATTGTTTCTTTTGCAATAATCAGTGTTTTAAAGCTTGGTTGAAATGAGCAGGATGCCAGAATTAAATGTGATAGAATTCTTAAGACTGTGCTATCAATTCAGGCCAGACTGGCAAATTGTTGTGCAATTCAAAAGCATAAAAAGAAAAACAGCTGACATTGCAAACCAAATAGCAGCTTTCCCAAGCTGCAAACAATGGTGAATGCATTGATGTTGATTTCACATATTTTACCAATCCTCTAGCAAAATAATCAATATCTGATATTTTTGCTGGCTTGTGGAGTTAAGTTAAGCTCACAGGCTCAAGTTTTGTCATTTTAAAGTCACACTTTTCCCCACACAACCTAGTCAAGATCATTTTCATTCCGGGGATTATTAAATATTCATGGTACCAAAAATAAAAACATGCACCATTGCCATTTAAGGTAACAATAAAAAATAGTTAAGAATAATCAACAATTATTGATCGCCCCAATGATCAATGAAAAATCCAAGTGATGTCAGTAAGAGCTGGAAAGCTGTGATTTTTGTGAGCGTGATTGAAAAAAAAACGACAGTAGTCGAGTCTTCTTGGACTTGTGGTTACTCGCTGATCTCTTCCAGTTCCTGCTTCAAGCTGCAGACAACATCAACAAAACATCATCAATCAGACTTCAAAAAGGAGGTATTGATCCTCAGTTAAACGTCAGTCACCTTTTCAGGTAGGCGTGCACATTGTCGAAGCCGTGATGTTTAGCCAGGTAGAACAACACTCCGGTGGCGCAGCGACCTTCCCGGGCTCGACAGAAGCTGCAGTTGCAGATGCCTCGGCATGGCGGGCAGCGCCACTCCTGTGCAGGCACGGGTCAGAGACACGGGTCAGAGGCAGAGTGTCGGAGACAGAGAGTCGGAGGCACCAGTCGGAGACAAAGAGTCGGAGGCAGCGGTGCCTCCGAGTCGGAGAGACGAGTCGGAGACACGAGTCGGAGACAGAGCGTTAGAGACAAGAGAGTCGGAGGCACCAGTCAGAGACAAGAGAGTCGGAGGCACCAGTCAGAGACAAGAGAGTCGGAGACAAGAGAGTCGGAGGCACCAGTCGGAGACAAGAGAGTTGGAGGCACCAGTCGGAGGCACCAGTCGGAGACAGAGAGTCGGAGGCACCGGTGCCTCCGAGTCGGAGAGACGAGTCGGAGACAGAGCGTTAGAGACAAGAGAGTCGGAGGCACCAGTCAGAGACAAGAGAGTCGGAGGCACCAGTCAGAGACAAGAGAGTCGGAGACAAGAGAGTCGGAGACAAGAGAGTCGGAGACAAGAGAGTCGGAGGCACCAGTCGGAGACAAGAGAGTTGGAGGCACCAGTCGGAGGCAAGAGAGTCGGAGACAAGAGAGTCGGAGACAAGAGAGTCGGAGACAAGAGAGTCGGAGGCACCAGTCGGAGACAAGAGAGTTGGAGGCACCAGTCGGAGACAGAGAGTCGGAGGCACCGGTGCCTCCGAGTCGGAGAGACGAGTCGGAGACAGAGCGTTAGAGACAAGAGAGTCGGAGGCACCAGTCAGAGACAAGAGAGTCGGAGGCACCAGTCAGAGACAAGAGAGTCGGAGACAAGAGAGTCGGAGACAAGAGAGTCGGAGACAAGAGAGTCGGAGGCACCAGTCGGAGACAAGAGAGTTGGAGGCACCAGTCGGAGGCACCAGTCGGAGACAGAGAGTCGGACGCACCAGTCGGAGACAGAGAGTCGGAGGCACCGGTGCCTCCGAGTCGGAGAGACGAGTCGGAGACACGAGTCGGAGACAGAGAGTTAGAGACAAGAGAGTCGGAGGCACCAGTCAGAGACAAGAGAGTCGGAGACAAGAGAGTCGGAGGCACCAGTCGGAGACAAGAGAGTTGGAGGCACCAGTCGGAGGCACCAGTCGGAGACAGAGAGTCGGAGGCACCGGTGCCTCCGAGTCGGAGAGACGAGTCGGAGACACGAGTCGGAGACAGAGAGTTAGAGACAAGAGAGTCGGAGGCACCAGTCAGAGACAAGAGAGTCGGAGACAAGAGAGTCGGAGGCACCAGTCGGAGACAAGAGAGTTGGAGGCACCAGTCGGAGGCACCAGTCGGAGACAGAGAGTCGGAGACAGAGAGTCGGCGACAAGAGAGTCGGAGACATGAGAGTCGGAGACACGAGACAGAGAGTCGGAGGCACCAGTCGGAGACAGAGAGTCGGCGACAAGAGAGTCGGAGACATGAGAGTCGGAGACACGAGACAGAGAGTCGGAGGCACCAGTCGGAGACAGAGAGTCGGAGACAGAGAGTCGGAGACATGAGTCGGAGGCACCAGGAGGGTGTTTAATTAAACAAGTTTCCTCACTGCAAGTGCTGCAGTGTCCTTCCATTTACCGGCGCGGCTTTTTCTTTTTCACCCGCGGTGCCTTCTCGCCATCCATAGCGTTCCCACTCATATGGCTTCTTCATTCATGGCTCCAAGCAACGTTTGTAAGCTTTACAATGTAACTAAAAGTGTTTATTCTTACTAAAGTGCCCCATGTGTGATGTCGGTGGGAGTGTTTTCATGTTTGGACGTGCTATCGTAATGTAATGACGCTATTGCGTTAGCTAATGTGCTAACACACTTACGAGTGTCTGTTAGTATTATTAACTTACAACAGCATTATTTTTATAAATTCCTCATAAACTCATCCAGACGTCACCGTGGAGTTATTGAATCTGATTAGAGAGCTTGTAAACAATTAAAAAGGTATGTAAATAAATTTACAGAATCTTACTGTGTAAATAACTCAAATCTGCGGCTTATGTATGGACAAATATTTTAGTGGGTGCGTCTTATATCCCGTGCGGAAAATAGGTTGTGTGTTATTTTATAAGTTATATGTTGGGAATGTAGCGACCCCGAGGTAGGACCCCCGAGGTAGGGCCGCCACACAAAAGGAAGTAAATACGTCATCTTTTGGGAACTCACCGGATTAAGCAGAGCATCTCGTACTTCTTCGCCGTAGCGGTTCCGAAGGCAAGGGCCGCAGAATTGGCCCCTGACACCAACACACTCTGCATGGCGGCAGTTAGTTTTGGTGTCGATGGTTTTCTGCCGGCATTGGTGACACGTGCTGCCCTGTAAGAGAGAGAGAAGAAGACGTTTGACAACCGGAGCTACGACCTCCACGGCGCCCTCGGGTGAACTTACGTTGACGGTGTGGTAGATCTTCTCTCGCACGTTGTAGCAAATGCCTTCCAGTTCTTCCTGGGTCACCTCCTCCACAGGCCGCACCACGTGAGGTAAGGCCTTGGTGCCGTTAAAAGAGCGACGACGTGGCTGTGCAGCAAATATATTAGATTTAATATCAGCGTTGGCAATTTACACTGCAAAAAGTCAGTGTTCAAAAACAAGAAGAAAAAAATACAAAAATTAGGGGTATTTTACTTGAACTAAGCAAAATTATCTGCCAATAGAACAAGAAAATTTGGCTTGTCAAGACTTTCCAAAACAAGTAATATTAGCGAACCTCAATGAACCCAAAAATACCTTAAAATAAGTATATTCTCACTAATAACAAGTGCACTTTTCTTGGTAGAAAAAAAAGGAGACCTTTTTGCTCAATATGTTGAAAAATATTCTTAATTTAAGTAAATGCTAGTGCCATTATCTTGACATAATGATATGCGCTCGGCATGACATTTCTTGAAACCAGCAAACTTATTAAACTAGTTTATTTTTCTTAATGGAAGGCCGCTTGTTACTCTCGGGGTCTCCTAGCCGCTCAGGCAAATCATATTGTCTAAAAATGCATTTTTCAATCGATAACATGACATCATCGCGCCAAGTGCGTGCTCTTTCAGTCAATTAGTGCGCGAGGAATATATATATATATATATATACATATATATATATAATACATATATACATACATACAAAGCCCGGCCCCCAGCCAAATTGTTTTTAATTGTAATTTTGCAGAATTTACCTGAATGTGCATGAACTATTTCTGTTCAAAATAGTTAGAAATGTCACATGTTAAATGTTTCAATATTAACTGTCAGTTAACTGTACTGTGCCAACTATACTACTATATGAGTACGTATTTTCTATTGTTTCATTGAAAATAAAACAGCAAAGTCCATTTGGCTGTCATTTGTTTTAATTGTGAGACACAATTGTCTCTTTCATGCTTGAAGTAAGAACTTATTACTTTAAAAAAGTAGTTTTATACTTGTGAGTGTTGATGACACAGCTTTGCAACAGTTGATATTCTAGTTTCAAGCATGTTTTACTCAATATAGGTCATAAAATCTCAGCAACAAGCTGTAATATCTTACTGAGATCATTTAGGACCAAAATGCTTAAAACGAGTAAAACAATAACATAAAATCTGCTTAGTGAGAAGAAGTATCTTATCAGACAGAAAATAAACATATCACCCTTATTTGAGATATTTAATCTTACTTAGATTTCACTTTTTGCAGTGTAGACCAAAGGTGTCAAACTCATTTAAATTGAGAGGGCCGCTCTGAATATAAATGTATACTCGCCTCATAGCCTTTTTTTTTTTTTTAATAAGTACAAATTAATAAATAACATCCTTTAAAATAATATGTCAAGGTGGCGAGCAGATACAGTATTTTTCGGACTATAAGGAGCACTTAAAATCCTTTTATTTTCTCTAAAATTGACAATGCGCCTTATAAATGTACGGAATAATTCTGGTTGTGCTTACCGACTTCCAAGCTATTTTATTTGGTACATGGTGTAATGACAAGTGTGACCAGTAGATGGCAGTCACACATAAGAGATACATGTAGACTGCAATATGAGGCCAGTAAACAACACCCCAGTTGTATTGTCTAAAGCCTGAATATACTGTGTACAAAAAAGGACTGATCTACACATCCAAAAGTACTATGTGAATACTTTTTAGACATGTGATGGTTATTTATGGTGTAATTTACAAAATAACTGTTTTCTTAATTCCCCCTGTCAAATTGGTCCCAGCTAGTGGGCAGGGCTATGGGCTATTTAAGTTGGAAAATGCCACCACTTGAAATCCATCCATCCATTACGGGGTCACGGGGGGTGCTGGAGCCTATCTCAAAATGTTCCATTGAGAATAAAGAACATTCCACACGGCACTCAAAAATTGCGCTTTTTGTATGAAAATAGACCTGAATAGAAATAATAGAAATAGAAAATAGACCCGCTCATTGGCAGTGCGCCTTATAATTATAAATGTTTTAAGTCTCGTTTTAAGAACCACTTTTATTCTCTGGCTTTTAACACTACGTGAGTACGGTGTGGTCCTCTGTGTTTTTAAAATTTTGATTTCTATTTTCTATTTGTTTTAATTGGTTTTACACGTTAAAATCGCTTTTAATCATATTTATTTTTATATTGGTTTTATATTTATTTATTTTTTGTTGATTGATTGAAACTTTTATTAGTAGATTGCACAGTACAGTACATATTCCGTACAATTGACCACTAAATGGTAACACCCGAATAAGTTTTTCAACTTATTTAAAAGTCGCGGACCGCGTTAATCAATTCATGGTAATTCAATTCACGGTTTTCATTCAGTCATTGGTGGAGCTAAGGATAATATTTGAATATTGTTTTTAATATTGTTGTGCAGCACTTTGGAAACATTTTTGTTGTTTAAATGTGCAATACAAATAAAGTGGATTGGATTGGATAATCCTATGGTCCGAAAAATACGGTATTTATTTATTTTATTTCAACAAAACGTTTTTTGCAACATGTGTGATATAATAATTATTCCATGGTCAGACAATGTTTAAAAGATATGCAATTGCATGCAGTATTTGCACATTTTTCTGTCAAATAGTGAAAGAAGGAATACATTCAGTTAAGCGCTTTGTCACACATTTTCAGGCTTTTTGCGGGCCTATTAAATAATGTGGTTGGCCTCAAAAAATGATGTGGCAACCCAATTAAAATGATGCGGCAGGCCAGTTGAAATTATTTTGCAGGCTAGATGTGACAGACCATGTAAAAACAAAATGTCAAAGTCAAGGCCCACGCAAATGATATTTGATTAGTATTAGCCTAGTGGTTAGAGTGTCTGTCCTGAGATGGGTAGGTCATGAGTTCTAACCCGGGCTGAGTCATACCAAAGACTATAAAAATGGGACCCATTACCTCCCTCCATTAAGGGTTGGAATTGGGGGTTAAATCACCAAAAATGATTCCCGGGCGTGGCCAACGTTGCTGCTCACTGCTCCCCTCACCTCCCAGGGGGTTACACCTAGTGTGTGTGGCAGGCCACAGCCGCCTGCTGCTGTTTTGCACGCACCAATACTCCATCAGTGTTGGCGCTAGGAATTTTTGAAAATGGGCTCCCAGGGACCCCATCAAGTCATAAAAATGGGGTCCCACATTAAATTTTTGGGGTCCCACTTTTTTGTAAGCGTTTTGAAAACAAAAGATAAATGTATGCATTATCCTGTTATATCTCACATTCTATATTGTGTTTTGGAAAAAGGTTGTCATAAACGTTACTTCATTCATTAAAAAAATAACAAAAGAAAACAAATTTTTATGCATATGTAAATGTATTCAGTTACAAACATTCATTCACTTTCTTCTTTCCTTCATGGATCTAAACTTTACTTTGTATTTTTTTCTATATTTTTATTGTAATATTTTCAGAATGTGTTTGTTCTATTTTTGGCCAAAGTAAGACAAAGAAAACAATCTGAAGTTGTCTTTATTTTTTAGTTTTAATGCCATGATTTTAATAGTCACCTACTCAGTGGCCTAGTGGTTAGAGTGTCCGCCCTGAGATGGGTAGGTCGTGAGTTCAAACCCCGGCCAAATCATACCAAAGACTATAAAAACGGGAGCCATTACCTCCCTGCTTGGTACTCAGCATCAAGGGTTGGAATTGGGGGTTAAATCACCAAAAATGATTCCCAGGCGCAGCCACCGCTGCTGCTCACAGCTCCCCTCACCTCCCAGGGGGTGATCAAAGGGTGCAGAGAATAATTTCGCCACACCTGGTGTGTGTGTGTGTGTGTGACTATTATTGGTACTTTAATAGTCCGGCCCGCATGTGTGCACAGATTTTCCTCCATGCAGCCCCTGAGCTAAAATGACTTTTGACACCCCTGATGTGGCAGGTCACAAATATAAAGTGTCAGGCCACATCAAATGATATTGCGGGCCACTCTGGCACCCGGACTTTGAGTTTGACACCTGTGATTTAGCCAAAAGGCAACCTACCGGCTCATCCACTTCCTCAAAGTAGCGGCTTCGGCGCACCAGGCTGAACTTGTCCTCGGCCTCGGCCTCGTCCTCCTCCGGCGTGGGGCTGGGCGGTCCATCCACCAGCGTGCGGGACCGAGTGTGAGGTCGAGACTGGCGCTCGGGGTTCCTCCTCCAGGTCTCAGGCACTGACCGCCGCGGCGCACGTTTTGGCTGAAAATGTGCACGTTTTAGATGGCGTTATGTTGTCCCTCATGACATGTCGACATGAACAAGATCTTAGGGTTCCATTTAAAGGTTTACTGTATTAGTCTTGGCAACCAAAAGTAGATTTGGTTATGGGAGCTGAACTGACAAAAATAGAATTCAAATACATTTATAATTAAACACTAAGGAATATATAATCTCATCTATTATTAATATTTTGTAAAGATTTGTATTTACTGTAAACACGAATGAACAATCAACAAATATTGACAACTACAATTCAGTTCAATCCAATATTAAGTACAGAAGTTTGGACACACCTTCTCATTCAATCTTTATTTCCATGACTATTTACATTGTAGATTGTCACATCAAAACTATGAATGAACACATGTGGAGTTATGTACTTAACAAAAAAAGGTGAAATAACTGAAAACATGTTTTATATTCTAGTTTCTTCAAAACAGCCACCCTTTGCTCACTCTTAGCATTCTCTCCATGAGCTTCAAGAGGTAGTCACCGGAGGTGGTTTTCACTTCACAGGTGTGCTTGAAGCTCATGGAGAGAATGCCAAGAGTGAGCAAAGGGTGGCTATTTTGAAGACACTAGAATATGAAACATGTTTTCAGTTATTTCACCTTTTTTTGTTAAGTACATAACTCCACATGTGTTCATTCATAGTTTTGATGTGACAATCTACAATGTAAATAGTCATGAAAATAAAGTTTGAATTAGAAAAGTGTGTCCAAACTTTTGGCCTGTACTGTATATTCAATAGTCATGTGTTTATATTCCAGATAATGTCCAAAGTTTATATTAAAAGGTAAAAAATAATAATTAATTGATCCGTATAACAGCCAAAGAGAAGTGTGAGATATCTCCTACAGCAGTGAAGCCAATTCAAAACTGACATTAATTTTAAAAAAGTAAATAAAACACAGTAAATGGGCAAAAACTATTAAAAAAAAATGCTTTTTTTAGACATTGAAAATGTTTGGCGAGAATATTGACTTAAATGGTACATTGTTTTAGATAAACGACCATAAATCTGTCACAATGATGCTGAATTAGGGCTTTTAAAGACACGGCCGCCATAGAATAGAATGGACTTTATTGTCATCATATTTGCATATAACGAAATTAAGGACTCCAACTTAACGTGCGGTAGTGGAAACAAATATGGAATAAAAATAAAATCACACAAGAAGTAATAAAGTAAAATTCTGTCAACCGAGCTGCCTTTTTTTTTACCATCAAAACAGCAGTACTGTTGTTCCATTTACAGTAATATACACTACATTTTGAGGTGAAATTATTGCAACTTACCATATTTTGTTTACATTTTAGTTAAAAAAAAATCTACTAACAAAATGCATAAAAAATGGTGTAATAATAGTATTGACTGTTAGACGCGGCTCTCTGGGACCAAACATAACTGCCATGTGGCCCTCAGTGAAAACCACTTAGACACCTGTGAACTACCGTATTTTCCGCACCATAAGCTGCACTTAAAAACCTAAATTTTTCTCAAAAGCTGACAGCGCGGCTAATAACCCGGTGCGCCTTATATATGGATTAATATTAATATTTATTTTCATAAAGTTTAGGTCTCGCAACTACGGTAAACAGCCGCCATCTTTTTTCCCCGTAGAAGAGGAAGCGCTTCTTCTTCTACGGTAAGCAACCGCCCCCATAGAAGAGGAAGCGCTTCTTCTTCTACTGTAAGCAACCGCCAAGGTGAGCACCCGCCCCCGTAGAAGAAGCAGCGTGCGGATATTACGTTTCATTTAATTTGTGTGTTTCTGTAAAGACCACGAAATGTCTCCTACTAAGAGACACGCGTACAAGGTTCCACTGACTTTTGATATTCATGTGAACCGCACTGTGGATACAACGGGAACACGTACGGTGAATATTCGCACCACAGGGAATGAGAAGTCGTCCTTCACTGTGGTTCTAGCTTGCCATGCTAACGGCCGGAAACTTCCACCCACGGTGATATTCAAAAGGAAGACCTTGCCAAAAGAGAACTTTCCAGCCGGCGTCATCATAAAAGCTAACTCGAAGGGATGGATGGATGACGAAAAAATGAGCGTAGAGACCGGGTGACTTTTTTCACGCAGCTACGTCCCTGTTGATCTACGACTGCATGCGCGTCCACTTCACAGATGGTGCCAAAAAACAAGTGAAGCACACCGAAGAAGAATAATTCGAGGGATTTGTGGATGAGTAATAACTTCAGAAAGTGAGCTTTAAATGTTTATTTTGTGTGTTGTGTGACACTAACGTATGAGCAACGTTGAGTTATTGATGTTGCTATTGCTCTGCACTATTTTGAGTGTTACTATTTTTGTGATTGCACATTTGCACATTACATTTTGGGAGTGAACAGAGTTGTTAGAGCGCTGGTTTGTAATATATTATTAAAGTTTGACTGACCTATCTGACGGTTTTGTTGACATTCCCTTTAGCGTAGCGTAGGTGCGGCTAATAACACGGGGCGGCTAATAGGTAAACAAAGTTTTGAAATATGCCATTCATTGAAGGTGCGGCTTACAACACGAGGCGGCTTATGGTGCGTAAAATACGGTAGTCTGTGGTTTAAAAAGAAGCGACGCTCCACAGAGTGTGATATTTACCGTGGTGGACGAAGACGTGCTGGTGCGCTTTGGGAAGAGTCCTGGTACTTTGTTCAGCTCTGCCATCAGCTTTGCAAGCTGTCACGTCACAACAACCATCAGTGACCACATAAAAACAGCACACTCATGAAATAATTCAGTTTTTCTTTACCATTTCTTTGTTCTCTTTAATATTCAGGGCTCTCTTGGTCATGAAGTTCTCCTCTTCCTCCTCATCCTCTTCTTCTTTTTCCTGAGATTTCACCACTTGAGGCCGAAGAAGGAGTTCGGATGCTGGCCTCTTTTTAGGGCCCGCCTTCCTGGCCGGGAAGGTCATGGCCACCTTCAGCAGGCTAGACCTGCGACCACGTCTTGGAGACTCAGCCTCGACTTTCTGAGTGTCAACGCGAGTTTTTACAGTTCCAGATAGAACAAGCGGTAGAAAATCTTGAAACAAAACACCTTTCATGTTCTCGATTTGAACTCACCATCTCTTCCATCTGGCTGTTCATTAGCTCGTCTTCAAACCCGCTGCACGCGTCTTCTTCCGCGGTGGTTTCCAGAGCCTCGTGCTTGGCCGCCGTCCGCCTGGACAGTCGGGCGCTGGTCTTCTAAAGAATAAAAAACAGTTTGTCAGTACGACTGCAGACACACGTTGCTGGCTGTCTGGTAGCGACGTGTTTTACCGTGTTTGCGAAGCCCCCATCAGACCCGAAGCTGTCGCAGCTGTCGTCGGAGGAAGAGGATGATGATGATGTTTCCACGGTAACCAGAGGGACGCTGCGGAAGCTTCTCAAACTCATCCTGGTGGACGGAGGCTGGGCCGCTGCTGCGCTCTGTGGAAGTAAGTGTATGTCATGCCAATTATAGGAGGAATATAATCTGTCATTTGAAACATTTTATATGCACGTACAACACTTAAAACCTTCAGTATGTGGAATCAAATAATGGAATGGATTAAGCAAAGAAATCAAACAATGTACTAATATGATCCAATTCAAGAAACTCTTCAAACTTAAAGTGTTTACAAAGTACAAAGAAGAAGCAACATTCTGAATTTATTTCATCCATCCATTCACTTTCTAGATAGTCTTACTCATCTCACCATATGAAATATAACTTCACCAATTATTATTTATTTATTGTTATTACTTATGGAGTATATTGTGAATAAATTGAGAACAGGAAGTGAACAAAAGTGTTAGCAACTGCTATGTAAAGGAAAATGGGTTAGGATTAAATAAACTGTTGAATAGAGGAACTGGAAATTGTGATGCATCATGTTGTATGCGTACATGTGTGATGTATCATGTTGTGTGCAGGCATGTGTGATGTATCGTGTTGTATGCATGCATGTGTGATGTATCATGTTGTATGCATGCATGTGTGATGTATCATGTTGTGTGCAGGCATGTGTGATGTATCGTGTTGTATGCAGGCATGTGTGATGTATCGTGTTGTATGCATGCATGTGTGAAGTATCGTGTTGTATGCATGCATGTGTGATGTATCGTGTTGTATGCAGGCATGTGTGATGTATCGTGTTGTATGCATGCATGTGTGATGTATCCTGTTGTACGCAGGCATGTGTGATGTATCGTGTTGTATGCATGCATGTGTGATGTATCGTGTTGTATGCAGGCATGTGTGATGTATCGTGTTGTATGCATGCATGTGTGATGTATCCTGTTGTACGCATGCATGTGTGATGTATCGTGTTGTACGCAGGCATGTGTGATGTATCATGTGTGATGCATCATGTTGTATGCATGCATGTGTGATGTATCATGTGTGATGTATCATGTTGTATGCATGCATGTGTGATGTATCATGTTGTATGCATGCATGTGTGATGTATCATGTGTGATGTATCGTGTTGTATGCGTGCATGTGTGATGTATCGTGTTGTATGCGTGCATGTGTGATGTATCATGTTGTATGCTTGCATGTGTGATGTATCATGTTGTATGCGTGCATGTGTGATGTATCATGTTGTATGCGTGCATGTGTGATGTATCATGTTGTATGCTTGCATGTGTGATGTATCATGTTGTATGCGTGCATGTGTGATGTATCATGTTGTGTGCGTGCATGTGTGATGTATCATGTTGTGTGCGTGCATGTGTGATGTATCATGTTGTATGCAGGCATGTGTGATGTATCATGTTGTATGCATGCATGTGTGATGTATCATGTGTGATGTATCGTGTTGTATGCGTGCATGTGTGATGTATCATGTTGTATGCGTGCATGTGTGATGTATCATGTTGTATGCGTGCATGTGTGATGTATCATGTTGTATGTGTGCATGTGTGATGTATCATGTTGTATGTGTGCATGTGTGATGTATCATGTTGTATGCGTGCATGTGTGATGTATCATGTTGTGTGCATGCATGTGTGATGTATCATGTTGTATGCATGCATGTGTGATGCATCATGTTGTATGCATGCGTGCGTGATGTATCATGTTGTATGCATGCATGCGTGATGTATCATGTTGTATGCATGCGTGCGTGATGTATCGTGTTGTATGCGTGCATGTGTGATGTATCATGTTGTATGCGTGCATGTGTGATGTATCATGTTGTATGCGTGCATGTGTGATGTATCATGTTGTATGTGTGCATGTGTGATGTATCATGTTGTATGTGTGCATGTGTGATGTATCATGTTGTATGCGTGCATGTGTGATGTATCATGTTGTGTGCATGCATGTGTGATGTATCATGTTGTATGCATGCATGTGTGATGTATCATGTTGTATGCATGCATGTGTGATGCATCATGTTGTATGCATGCGTGCGTGATGTATCATGTTGTATGCATGCATGCGTGATGTATCATGTTGTATGCATGCGTGCGTGATGTATCATGTTGTGTGCATGCATGTGTGATGTATCATGTTGTATGCGTGCATGTGTGATTTTATCATGTTGTATGCGTGCATGTGTGATTTTATGATGTTGTATGCGTGCATGTGTGATGTATCATGTTGTATGCGTGATGTATCATGTTGTATGCATGCATGTGTGATGTATCATGTTGTATGCATGCGTGCGTGATGTATCATGTTGTATGCATGCGTGCGTGATGTATCATGTTGTGTGCATGCATGTGTGATGTATCATGTTGTATGCGTGCATGTGTGATGTATGATGCTGTATGCATGCATGTGTGATGTATCATGTTGTATGCATGCATGTGTGATGTATCATGTTGTATGCGTGCATGTGTGATGTATCATGTTGTATGCATGCATGTGTGATTTATCATGTTGTATGCATGCATGTGTGATGTATGATGTTGTATGCGTGCATGTGTGATGCATCATGTTGTATGCATGCATGTTCCAAATAAACTCAATTATTAGCAGGTGGCTAAAAAAGATACCCCAGTTAAGATTTGTGTTTAGAGATGTATCAAAAGTGGGGCAAACCGCATGATTTGATAAGTGGGTTGTATTTGCTTATCAATAAAATCAATTGAAAAAACAACAACAACAACATTTTAATGACATGCCTGAGGCCATGCATTTAAATACATACTATTTAGTTTACTATGTGCACATTGGAATGAGCACACACGCCATGTTATGATGTTAGCTATTCAAATGATCACTTCAAGCCAACTTTTATCTTCTCCTGGTCATTTTGAGAGGAATATTTCCACTCCTCCATTCAATTGTTTGCACCTCGGTAACTTTTTTAACTTAGTAGTGAACATGCTCTTTAAAAAGATCGATCGTAAATATTAACAACAAACGAGGAGAAAAATAATTCCTACCTTGGATCGTGTGGAAGGCATGTTAGTTAGTTAGTTAGTTAGTTAGTTGGTTGTTTAGCAGCGTTGCTGGTGAACTCTGCACTGAACAATGCTGTCTCCTCCTCGCGGCGCGCGCTTCCTCTTCTTACTTTCCCGCGCCACCGGCGAGTCCTGGAAGCTGCATAAAAAGGCATTCCTCGCTTTAGTATTACTATTTTACTTCCTCCGAGATAACACCCTTATACTTTCACAGATACGGTTCTTATAGATAATGTGATCAAAAATTATTTTTATCGAAACATTGTAACCCATTATTCTTTGTATTTTATATTATCTATCTTCTATGTGTTTCGGTTTGGCGCGAATGTTCTCCTTTCGATTTTGCATACAAGGCGGGTAAAATGTTGATTTCCTTTCCAACTGTGCTTTATAGACTTACAGAGTGTTTCTACCTTGAAACATTGAAGGTTCGTGGACTTACAACATCAATAGTTGTACCATAGTAGTACAGTACGCAGTATTTCAGTCCCGGAATTGAATTATTGTATTAAATTATTTCAAACATGCATAGAGTTTCAATATTTCCAGTTGCTCATTACAACATGGAGAAGGAAGAAGCAGAGCTTATTTGAGTTCTAATATATGTTTGTTTTGATGACATCATTCTGTTTTCAAAAGGCCTACTGCAAAAACGCTGGTCAAAGGTCTTCTATATCAGGGGTTCTTAACCTTTTTGACCTCAGGGCCCAACTTTTACACTACAAAGGGGCACAGAGCCCACTCAAATATTACCACTGAATTAGTCATTTTACTCTTGATTTTAATAATTTTCAATAATTATATCCAAACTTCCTTACAGTTTACAAACCCCGTTTCCATATGAGTTGGGAAATTGTGTTAGGTGTAAATATAAACGGAATACAATGATTTGAGACACTTGTGATTTAGGGCTATATAAATAAACATTGATTGATTGATTGATTAGCAAATCCTTTTCAACCCATATTCAATTGAATGCACTACAAAGACAAGATATTTGATGTTCAAACTCATAAACTTTATTTTTTTTTTGTAAATAATAATTAACTTAGAATTTCATGGCTGCAACACGTGCCAAAGTAGTTGGGAAAGGGCATGTTCACCACTGTGTTACATGGCCTTTCCTTTTAACAACACTCAGTAAACGTTTGGGAACTGAGGAGACACATTTTTTAAGCTTCTCAGGTGGAATTCTTTCCCATTCTTGCTTGATGTACAGCTTCAGTTGTTCAACAGTCCGGGGGTCTCCCTTGTGCTATTTTAGGCTTCATAATGCGCCACACATTTTCAATGGGAGACAGGTCTGGACTACAGGCAGGCCAGTCTAGTACCCGCACTCTTTTACTATGAAGCCACGTTGATGTAACACGTGGCTTGGCATTGTCTTGCTAAAATAAGCAGGGGCGTCCATGGTAACGTTGCTTGGATGGCAACATATGTTGCTCCAAAACCTGTATGTACCTTTCAGCATTAATGGTGCCTTCACAGATGTGTAAGTTACCCATGTCTTGGGCACTAATACACCCCCATACCATCACACATGCTGGCTTTTACACTTTGCGCCTATAACAATCCAGATGTTTTTTTTCCTCTTTGGTCCGGAGGACACGACGTCCACAGTTTCCAAAAACAATTTGAAATGTGGACTCTTCCGACCACAGAACACTTTTCCACTTTGTATCAGTCCATCTTAGATGAAGTCAGGCCCAGCGAAGCCGACTGCGTTTCTGGGTGTTGTTGATAAACGGTTTTCGCCTTGCATAGGAGAGTTTTAACTTGCACTTACAGATGTAGCGACCAACTGTAGTTACTGACAGTGGGTTTCTGAAGTGTTCCTGAGCCCATGTGGTGATATCCTTTACACACTGATGACGCTTGTTGATGCAGTACAGCCTGAGGGATCGAAGGTCACAGGCTTAGCTGCTTACGTGCAGTGATTTCTCCAGATTCTCTCAACCCTTTGATGATATTACGGACCGTAGATGGTAAAATCCCTAAATTCCTTGCAATAGCTGGTTGAGAAAGGTTCTTCTTAAACTGTTCAACAATTTGCTCACACATTTGTTGACAAAGTGGTGACCCTCGCCTCATCATGACTGAGCATTTCATGGAATCTACTTATATACCCAATCATGGCACCCACCTGTTCCCAATTTGCCTGTTCACCTGTGGGATGTTCCAAATAAGTGTTTGATGAGCATTCCTCAACTTTATCAGTATTCATTGCCACCTTTCCCAACTTCTTTGTCACGTGTTGCTGGCATCAAATTCTAAAGTTAATGATTATTTGCAAAAAAAAAATGTTTTATCAGTTTGAACATCAAATATGTTGTCTTTGTAGCATATTCAACTGAATATGGGTTGAAAATGATTTGAGTGTTAAGTTAAAAGTTAAAGTACCAAAGATTGTCACACACACACTAGGTGTGGTGAAATTATTCTCTGCATTTGACCCATCACCCTTGATCACCCCCTGGGAGGTGAGGGGAGCAGTGAGCAGCAGCGGTGGCTGTGCCCGGGAATCATTTTTGGTGATTTAACCCCCAATTCCAACCATTGATGCTGAGTGCCAAGCAGGGAGGTAATGGCTCCCATTTTTGTAGTCTTTGGTATGACTCGGCCGGGGTTTGAACTCACAACCTGTGTAATCATTTGTTCATTAGTGTGTTAATGTATTCACACTAAACCTTATATTTTATTTTTGTAAAATACACAATTGATATTATTTACGAAAAATACACAATGGACAATGTACTTTTGTCATGTTTATTTTAGGTTGGTTTTTTTTAGTCTTACAAACCAAAATGAAGGAAGAAGTGTAAAGAAATACAACTAAGGAAGGAAAATAATTCAAAAGAACGAACATCAATCCTCAACAAAAAACTGGAGCTTCTTTTTCTTCATGCTTTTAACCAGCTGCACATGCTGCAAAGGAGTAGCGAGGGCAGAATAATGAATGTATTGACAGTGCAGCGTGACAGCCCATGTGTTTACTTTGCAATTAATTAAACGCAAAGGAGGCAGTTTTCTGACCAAACATCCACATTTCGAGGTCCGGCCCCTGAGCCCTTGGGGTCTTCATACTGCGGCCCTCTTCATGATGTAGTGGTCTAGGGATTACAACTAGGGATGTCCGATAATATCGGGCTGACGATATTATCGGCCGATAAATGCTTTAAAATGTAATATCGGAAATTATTGGTATCGGTTTCAAGATTATCGCTATCTGTTTCAAAAAGTAAAATGTATGACTTTTTAAAATGCCGCTGTGTACACGGACGTAGGGAGCAGTACAGAGCGCCAATAAACCTTAAAGGCACTGCTTTTGAGTGCCGGCCCAATCACGTAATATCTACGGCTTTATGCAACAGCCATACAGGTCACACTGAGGGTGACCCTATAAACAACTTTAACACTGTTACAAATATGCGCCACACTGTGAACCCACACCAAACAAGAATGACAAACCCCATCTCCTGAATTCGGAGGTCTCAAGGTTGGCAAGTATTCTCTAGTATACTCTGGACTGAAGCTGTGTGCCTTCATTGTTTTTGTAGCTGATGTTTTGAGGCATGTTTGAAAAAAAAAAAAAATAATGCACTTTGTGAAAGTCAAAGTGTAGTATTTCCCATAGTTGTAGTGGGTGATTATCTCAGGGAGAGCATGTCCCAAATTCCAAGCTGCTGTTTTGAGGCATGTTAAGAAAAATAATGCACTTTGTGACTTCAATAATAAATATGGCAGTTCCATGTTGGCATTTTTTTCCATAACTTGAGTTGATGTTGTTCTCTTATTTTGGAAAACCTTGTTTTTGATTGATTGATTGATTGAAACTTGTATTAGTAGATTGCACAGTACAGTACATATTCCGTACAATAGACCACTAAATGGTAACACCCGAATAACTTTTTCAACTTGTTTAAGTCGGGGTCCACGTTAATCAATTCATGGTAAAGTTACATTGTTTAATGCATCCAGCGGGGCATCACAACAAAATTAGGAATTATAATGTGTTGATTCCACGACTGTATATATCGGTATCGGTTGATATGTCGGAACTGAATTTGAAGACAAGTTTTTAAACTTATGTTTAAATGACGTTAAAGGGGCTGGATAAACAATCAACAGAAACAACTTTTGGGGATATAGTCACTTTAATAAATATACACTGTCTTATTTAAAGGCCTACTGAAAGCCACTACTACCGACCACGCAGTCTGATAGTTTATATATCAATGATGGAATCTTAACATTGCAACACATGCCAATACGGCCGGGTTAACTTATAAAGTGCAATTTTAAATTTCCCGCTAAACTTCCGGTTGAAAACGTCTTTTTATGATGACGTATGCGAGTGACGTCACTAGTTAAACGGAAGTATTGGTACACCTTTGATTCCAATACAAAAAAGCTCTGTTTTCATCTCAAAATTCCACAGTATTCTGGACATCTGTGTTGGTGAATCTTTTGCAATTTGTTTAATGAACAATGGAGACTGCAAAGAAGAAAGTTGTAGGTGGGATCGGTGTATTAGCGGCTGGCTGCAGCAACACAACCGGGAGGACTTTGACTTGGATAGCTGACGCGCTAGCCGACGCTAGCCGCCGACCGTCGTGATGATCGGGTGAAGTCCTTTGTCCTTCCGTCCTTCGCTGGAACGCAGGTGAGCACGGGTGTTGATGAGCAGATGAGGGCTGGCTGGCATAGGTGGATAGCTAATGTTTTTAGCATAGCTCTGTGAGGTCCCGTTGCTAAGTTAGCTTCAATGGCGTCGTTAGCAACAGCATTGTTAATCTTCGCCAGGCTGGAAAGCATTAACCGTGTAGTTACATGTCCAGGGTTTAATAGTATTGTTGATTTTCTGTCTATCCTTCCAGTCAGGGGTTTATGTATTTTGTTTCTATCTGCATTTGGGCCCGATGCTATCACGTTAGCTCCGTAGCTAAAGAGCTTCGCCGATGTATTGTCGTGGAGATAAAAGTCACTGTGAATGTCCATTTCGCGTTCTCGACTCTCATTTTCAAGAGGATATAGTATCCGAGGTGGTTTAAAATACAAATCCGTGATCCACAATAGAAAAAGGAGAGCGTGTGGAATCCAATGAGCCAGCTTGTACCTAAGTTACGGTCAGAGCGAAAAAAGATACGTCCTGCACTGCACTCTAGTCCTTCACTCTCACTTTCCTCATCCACAAATCTTTCATCCTCGCTCAAATTAATGGGGTAATCGTCGCTTTCTCGGTCCAAATCTCTCTCGCTGCTGGTGTAAACAATAGGGAAATGTGAGCAGCACTCCAGCTTGTGACGTCACGCTACTTCCGGTACAGGCAAGGCTTTTTTTTTATCAGTGACCAAAAGTTGCGAACTTTATCGTCGTTGTTCTATACTAAATCCTTTCAGCAAAAATATGGCAATATCGCGAAATGATCAAGTATGACACATAGAATGGATCTGCTATCCCCGTTTAAATTGAAAAAAATCCTTTCAGTAGGCCTTTAAATGATGTATGTACAGCAGCCAGTTTAGAAAAGAGTAAAAACATGTTGTGTAATTCAGTGCCTTTTGGAACATTACTGCTGTGTTTCAAACTGTATGTACAAGGTCAACACAGCGTCCTTCAGAACATTTAAGTTCTGCCCCCGCGTCCTCCTCGCCCTCCTCTCCTTGGCCGACCTCGGACTGCTTTATTGTCCTGGCGCGGTAATCTTTTGTGGCGCTCCACTTTGATCCAGCCGCCATCAGAGCCCGCTTTGGCCGCCTCGCTTTCTTCGCTGGAGTTTTCGCTCACGGGCAAAATACCCGGTATGATGCGCGGGCGGCTCTGAGGTGCTGAAGTGCAACTGTTGGAGCGCGGCCTGCCCGGCTGGCGAGGGCTTTTGTGGCTTTTATTTAGGCCTCCTCTGGTGTTGCCTCGTCCCCGGCCGCCAAAGAAGACCTCCTTGTTGCACGCGTGCAGCGCACCGGCGCTCAGCGGCCGCTCCCTCTCGGACGCGCTCTCTGACGTGGTGCTGCCCGGGCTGCTGCCCTTTGACCCCAGCTGGAGCGGGTACAGTTTGGCCGAGATGCCGGCGCCGGGCGAGGAGCTGCGGGAGTCATTCCAGGGGGCGAGGCGGGCGTGGACGGGCGAGCGCCGCGCCGCCGCCGCGTACGAAGACGCTTGGCTTTCATGCGCCGACAGGAACTGAGGGAGAGTGCGGGCCTCTGAGCTGGTCATGGCGGAGAGCGCCGCGCCGCTCTGCTGCTTTTCCTGACTGCTTATTTGCCGCCGCTTTACTTTGCGCATCCAAGCCTCATCGATGCCTGAAATAAACCAGACAAAATGGAAGCTCATCAGTATGGCCGTAACCACCAGTGAGGACGCTATTTTTTTCAAAGTGGCAAAAAGAAGATATGCTTTGTGTAGGACATCATGTGCACCAGTGTTCTTCAACCTTTTCTGAGCCAAGGCACATGTTTTTCATTGAAAAAATCCAGAGGCACACCGCCAGCAGAAAACATTAAACAAATGAAACTCGGCGGCCAATATTGACAATAAAAAGCCGTTCTCGCAATTGTTGGATATGACTTTAAAGCAGTGTTTTTCAACCACTGTGCCGCGTAGTGTGCCGTGAGATATTGTCTGGTGTGCCGTGGGAAAGTATGCAACTTCACCTAATTGGTCCAAAAAATATTTTTCAACCTTTTTTGGTATGTAAAAGGTATGTAACGCTTAAAACAAAAATTAACAAAAGGCGAGCCCCGCTAGGAAAAGGCACTGAAGCATAGGGATGGCTATGCAAAACAAAAATAAAACTGAACTGGCTACAAAGTAAACAAAAACAGAATGCTGGACGACAGCAAAAACTTACAGCGTGTGGAGCGGAGACATGACAATCAACAGTGTCCACACAAAGAAGGGTTGCGTAAGCACAACTTAAATAGTCTTGATTGCGAAAACAAAGCAGGTGCGGGCAATAGCACTCAAAGGAAGGCATGAAGCTGCTGCAGGAGAACACCAACAAAACAGGAAGAGTCACCAAAATAACAGCGCAAGACAGAAACTAAAGCACTACACACAGGAAACAACATCCATCCATCCATCCATCTTCCTCCGTTTATCCGAGGTCGGGTCGCGGGGGCAGCAGCCTAAGCAGGGAAGCCCAGACTTCCCTCTCCCCAGCCACTTCCTCCAGCTCTTCCCGGGGGATCCCGAGGCGTTGCCAGGCCAGCCGGGAGACATAGTCTTCCCAACGTGTCCTGGGTCTTCCCCGTGGCCTCTTACCGGTCGGACGTGCCCTAAACACCTCCCTAGGGAGGCGTTCGGGTGGCATCCTGACCAGATGCCCCAACCACCTCATCTGGCTCCTCTCGATGTGGAGGAGCAGTGGCTTTACTTTGAGCTCCTCCCGGATGACAGAGCTTCTCACCCTATCTCTAAGGGAGAGACCCGCCACCCGGCGGAGGAAACTCATTTAGGCCACTTGTACCCGTGATCTTGTCCTTTCGGTCATAACCCCAAGCTCATGACCATAGGTGAGGATGGGAGCGTAGATCGACCGGTAGATTGAGAGCTTTGCCTTGCGGCTCAGCTCCTTCTTCACCACAACAGACCGATACAGCGTCCGCATTACTGAAGACGCCGCACCGATCCGCCTGTCGATCTCACCATCCACTCTTCCCTCACTCGTGAACAAGACTCCGAGGTACTTGAACTCCTCCACTTGGAGCAAGATCTCCTCCCCAACCCGGAGATGGCACTCCACCCTTTTCCGGGCGAGAACCATGGACTCGGACTTGGAGGTGCTGATTCTCAACAACAAACAACAAACTCCAAATAAGGCATGACAACCTGGTGGAGTTTCATTTTTTAACCTTTTCTGCTGGTGGTGTGCCTCTGTATTTTGTTTATGAAAAAAATGTGCCTTGGCTCAAAAAAGGTTGAAAAACACTGCTTTAAAGCATAACCAAGCATGCATCACTATAGCTCTTGTCTCAAAGTAGGTGTACTGTCATCACCTGTCACATCACACCCTGACTTATTTGGACTTTTTTGCTGTTTTCCTGTGTGTAGTGTTTTAGTTCTTGTGTTGCGCTCGTATTTTGGTGTTGATTGTCGTGTACGGATGTACTTTGTGGACACCGTCTGCTCCCCACGCTGTAAGTCTTTGCTGTCGTCCAGCATTCTGTTTTTGTTTACTTGAGTTTGAGTTTATTTGGAACATGCAAGCATACAACATGATACATCATAATTTCCAGTTTCTCTTTTCAACATGTTGGAAAAGGAGTAGGAAGAAGCAGAGCTTATTTAATCCTACTCCTTTTCTTTTACACAATAGTTGCTAAAACTTTTGTTCTCTTCCTGTTCTCAATTTATTCACAATATACTCCATAAGTAATAACAATAAAAAATAAAAAAATTAAAAAATAATACTGTGTGAAGTAAGTTACATTTCATATGGTGAGATGAGTAAGATTATTTTGAAAAAAATGAACGGATGGATGGATGAAATACATTCAGAATGTTTATCATGGTTCTTCTTCTTTGTACTTTGTAAACACTTTAAGTTTGAAGAGTTTCTTGAAGTGGATCATATTAGTACTTTGTTTGATTGCTTTTATTAATCCATTCCATCATTTAATTCCACATACTGATATACTGTACGTGCATACAAATGTTTTAAATTACATTTTTCTCTAAGATACTTTTCTTTGAGCGATATCTCCCGCATCTACTTTGTTTTAGCAATAAATAATATTTCCGTTGTTTTTATCCTTCTTGGTCATGTCATGTTCGGATGTACATTGTGGACGCCGTCTTTGCTCCACAGTAAGTCTTTGCTGTCGTCCAGCATTCTGTTTTTGTTTACTTTGTAGCCAGTTCAGTTTTAGTTTCGTTCTGCATAGCCTTCCCTAAGCTTCTATGCCTTTTCTTAGGGGCACTCACCTTTTGTTGATTTTTGGTTTAAGCATTAAACACCTTTTTACCTGCGCACTGCCTCCCGCTGTTTCCCACATCTACAAAGCAATTAGCTACCGGCTGCCACCTACTGATATGGAAGAGTATTACACGGTTACTCTGCCGAGATCTAGACAGCACTGACACTCAACAACAACACATAATTTGCAGACTATAATTACTGGTTTGCAAAAAATATTTTTAGCCCAAATAGGTGAGATTAGATAATGGCTTAAGGTACTAATATTCATATGGTGCTGGGCTACACATGATTTCAGCCTTTCAAAGCTCCAAAGGACCGAATTTTGACCTGGGTATATCTCAAATCCTCAACAGAACAGAGTTTAGCTGCTGATCTTTTACCAGAGTTAGACTTTATCCTCCCGGGGCTCACGTCAACGCTTGCTGCTGCTGTTTGGATCACAAGGGCCACGGTTTTGATGTCATCCTGTCCGCCAGTGGGACTCCACATCATGGAGCAGCTGTGCCTCGTTGACCTTGGCGACTTCACGGTGTTCTGTATTGACAAGTCAGAAGGCACGTTTCAACACCAGTTCAGTTTGCAAGCAGTATGGTAGACTGGGATCTGGTTTGGGGTTCAAACACGGCGTCAGCAGACAGCTGAACTGTGAATTTGAGCAAAATGAAGTTTCCTCAGAGCGATTATGACTCATAATGTCTGAGACCTCACAACACCTAAGGTCAGCTTCAAAGGACTAACTCTATATAGGTTTTACCTTTTCTTTGGCTTTTTGTAGCAAGCCGTTTTGAAAAACATTGTGCCGTAGTAATTACCCGAGACTAGGGCTGCAAAGACTAAATGGATTAATATACGTAAATTGCACATGTGTACTAACTTGGCTGAACTGGGCTTTTATTTGTTTTGGTGTGCTGCCATTGTTTTTACATTCTATTTAGAGTATAGGATCACAATTTATTGTCTTTTATTTAAATCTATTCCTATTAACCTATGCTGTGCATGGTCCCCAGACTACAGCCCGCCAGCGTTCACAATCTGGCGCCTGAGAAGTCCCAAATTAAAAAAAATCCAGTCCAGCTGCTCAGGCAAATCACGTATTGTTGACGTAAATGCCCATACCTGCTGTAGAGATTTCCTTTACAAAAGAGAAGTGGTGGGTACTTCTCTTGTTGCCTTATTTGTTAACATTTGTTAACAAATTTTTGGGCGCAGCTGGACCAGAACAGGAGGGCATAGAAAGAATGAAAAAAAAAATAGAAGACAGAGGGTGAAATTGTGATATATATATATATATATATATATATATATATATATATATATATATATATATATATATATATATATATATATATATATATATATATATATATATATATATATATACACATACATATATATATATGCATATACATACACATATATATGTATACATACATACACATATATATATATATATATATATATATATATATATATATATATATATATATATATATATATATATATATATATATATATATATATACACACACACACGTACATGTATATATATATATATACGTACATGTATGTATATATATATATATATATATATATATATATATATATATATATATATATATATATATATATATATATATATATATATATATATATATATATATATATATATATATATATACGTACATGTATATATATATACACACTACCGTTCAAAAGTTTGGGGTCACATTGAAATGTCCTTATTTTTGAAGGAAAAGCACTGTACTTTTCAATGAAGATAACTTTAAACTAGTCTTAACTTTAAAGAAATACACTCTATACATTGCTAATGTGGTAAATGACTATTCTAGCTGCAAATGTCTGTTTTTTGGTGCAATATCTACATAGGTGTATAGAGGCCCATTTCCAGCAACTATCACTCCAGTGTTCTAATGGTACAATGTGTTTGCTCATTGGCTCAGAAGGCTAATTGATGATTTGAAAACCCTTGTGCAATCATGTTCACACATCTGAAAACAGTTTAGCTCGTTACAGAAGCTACAAAACTGACCTTCCTTTGAGCAGATTGAGTTTCTGGAGCATCACATTTGTGGGGTCAATTAAACGCTCAAAATGGCCAGAAAAAGAGAACTTTCATCTGAAACTCGACAGTCTATTCTTGTTCTTAGAAATGTAGGCTATTCCACAAAATTGTTTGGGTGACCCCAAACTTTTGAACGGTAGTGTTGAGTTGAGTTGAGTTGAGTTTGAGTTTATTTCGAACATGCAGGCATACAACATGATACATCACAATTTCCAGTTTCTCTTTTCAACATGTTCGAAAAGGAGTAGGAAGAAGCAGAGCTTATTTAATCCTACCCCTTTTCTTTACATAACAGTTGCTAAAACTTTTTGTTCACTTCCTGTTCACAATTTATTCACAATAAACTCCATAGGTAATCACAATAAAAATAAATAAATAAATAATAGTAAGAATTTAATAATAATAATTGGTGAAGTAAGTCATATTTCATATGATGAGATAAGTAAGATTACTTTAAGAATGAATGAATGGATGGATGAAATAAATTGAGAATGTTTATCATGGTTCTTCTTCTTTGTACTTTGTAAACACTTGTGTGTATATACGTACATGTATATATATATATATATATATATATATATATATATATATATATATATACACGTACATGTATATATATATATATATATATATATATATATATATATATATATATATATATATATATATATATATATATATATATATATATATATATATATATATATATATATATACGTACATGTATATATATATATATATATATATATATATATATATATATATATATATATATATATATATATATATATATATATATATATATATATATATATACGTACATGTATATATATACGTACATGTATATAAATATATGTATATACCGTATTTTTCGGTGTATAAGTCGCTCCGGAGTATAAGTTGCACCGGCCGAGAATGCATAATAAAGAAGGAAAAAAACATATACAGTATAAGTCGCACTGGAGTATAAGTCGCATTTTTGGGGGATATTTATTTGATAAAACCCAACAGCAAGAATAGACATTTGAAAGGCAATTTAAAATAAATAAAGAATAGTGAACAACAGGCTGAATAAGTGTACGTTATATGAGGCATAAATAACCAACTGAGAAGGTGCCTGGTATGTTAACGTAACATATTATGGTAAGAGTCATTCAAATAACTATAACATATAGAACATGCTATATGTTTACCAAACAATCTGTCACTCCTAATCGCTAAATCCCATGAAATCTTATACGTCTAGTCTATAAAGTGAATGAGCTAAATAATATTATTTGATATTTTACGGTAATGTGCTAATAATTTCACACATAAGTCGCTCCCGAGTATAAGTCGCACCCCAGACTTATATTCCGAAAAATACGGTATATATATACGTACATGTATATATATATACGTACATATATATATATATATATATATATATATATATACGTACATATATATATATATATATATATATATATATATATATATATATATATATATATATATATATATATATATATATATATATATATATATATATATATATGTATATATATATATATATATATATATATATATATATATATACATACATGTATATATATATATATACGTACATACATATATATATATATATATATATATACATACATGTATATATATATATACGTACATACATATATATATATATATATATATATATATATATATATATATATATATATATATATATATATATATATATATATACGTACATACATATATATATATATATATATATATATATATATATATATATATATATATATATATATATATATATATATATATATATATATATATATATATATATATATATATATATATATATATATATATATATATATATATATATATATATATATATATATATGACAATAAGGTTCCTTGAGTCTTTGGAAAAAAAATTATATTTATATTTTCTTACTTCAATTAACTGTTTAATAAGTGTAACGAATAAAAATGCATTAAAAAAAACGGAATGGCCAGAACTTTAAATATGCAGACATAGTTTCTGCACAGTCGATGCAAAAGAGCGCACATGAGAGCGGTGGTGCGTTGGTGCCGTGATTTGTGTAGCAGAGAAGAATGTTGATGATGTGCATTTATTAGAAAAAAAGAATGAAGGTTAAGGCAAGCAGAAATATCGCTTATTTAATCTATTTCCCTAAATTACGCATTGAAACAATAAAGCGTGTTGTATTCGGTTACTCGATTAATCGAACAAACTAATTGATAGATTAAGACACATGCTGAATAAGACATGTCTGCATATGTTATATTATTCTTTTATTTTTCTATATTTAACATATTGTGTTGAAGTTTGGGGAAATGTTTTTAAAACAAACATGGACCCAATAATTAAACTTCAAAAAAGGGTTATTAGAATAATACACAAAGCGTGCTACTATGAACATACCAATGCATTATTTATAAGTTCTAATGTGTTAACATTTTCATGTATTGTGTTTTTAAAAGCAATGGAAATTATGTTTGGGGTAAAGAACAACAGCCTTCCAGCTTGTACTCTTAGGTTATTTCAATTAAGAGCTGAAAACTATAATTTACGGGGGGTATTGATTTTTGAAAGAATATAAAATACAAATGTATTTCAGTTTTAGGAGTTAAATGGTGGAACAAGCTCAGTGATGAGTTGAAGACGTGTAGTTGTTTGTTAAGGTTTAAGAAAACCTTGAAAGGTGAAATAATAGAAAATGATCAAATATAGTAACAATTACTTTCATCCCATTGATTTTTTTTTAACGTTGATGTTCCAGGTAATCTTATTTTCAGTGAAGGTACGGGATAGGCAAATATAAGCTTTGGCTTCAGCCTATTCCTTTTTCGGTCATTCTTTTTCTTTTCTTTTTGTGTGTAAATGTGTATGATTGTTAAATATGTATAATCTGTACTGTTAAATTGATCACACAAAATGGTTGATGGTTGATTATATGACCGAAATAAACTCATTTCATTAGACAATTACTAAAACAACCAATAGCTGCAGCCATACCTGAGATAACAGCATGCTTCATTTAAGAGGCACTCTGAAAATATTTGGCTTTTTTTTTTAGCTTTTTGTGGTTGACTTTTTGTGATATCTCCAAAATGAAAGGCCAGTCTTTACTAGTAGTGTTAGAACAAGAAACAAAGCAGGGTACCAAAGCGGAAAACAACACACATCAATTAGTTTGATGGCTGTCTTCATTCACCTCATAGCTGACAGTGTAGTCCAGTCTCTGGTTGGGTTGTATCCCAACTATCCACTTGTCCATCACAAATGGCGGCTGCATGGCGAAGGCATCAGAGTGAGCGAAGAAAAAAAAATTACAACTCAGCACTTTTTGTAACTTGTTGAAAAGAAACATTGAACCTTGGTCATCCGCGTGGGCTCCACGTCTTGCCGGTTGCTGCTGAACATGACGTCCTTGATGTAAGTTATGGCGATGTCGTCTCCGTCCAGTTCCAGGAACATTTTCCACTTGCAGTCCTTAAGAGGGGGGGAGAAAAGTTACTTGTGAGACACACACTTTCTGAGTGCACTCAGCATTAACAACTGATTTAAAGCCACTCATCCACTTTGACATGAGGACAAGTTGTGTGGGTGAAGCACCAGCACAACCCAGAGGGACTAGCGTGGTAGTGACAGTGGGGAGGAGAATAAATAGAAATATACTAAGTTCAAGTCCGTTTTGTAAGTCATTGCCTGGGTGTCGCATAGCAGGAAGTGACAAAAGAAAGACTGTAAGAATTTGTGACAAAAAGCTATTATTTTGTATTATGACAATACGTTACATGTCCTATTTTTGATTATTCCTACTTCATAACACATGACAATCCTATCTTCTAAATATTCTAAATGATGCCACAAGTTACCAGGATCCTTTTAATTGGTGCAAATGATACGATTTACCAAAGTGTCAAAGTAAATAAACATTTAAAATGTTCAGGCGTGTCCATTACTATCTCTTACATTAAAGTATTTTTTTTTAACCACCTTTTACCCCTTGCTTGTGTCATTTATTCAACAACAAAGAGATACGTTTAAAAAATGTATAAAAATGTTTAAAATGTTCTATGTATATTTAATATTAAATAATATACATAATTTATACATACTTATACTTTTGTATGTATATAGTCATTTAAATATTATTTTATATGGCGACTTGTCCAGGGTGTAAGCCGCCTTCCACCCGAATGCAGCTGGGATCGGCTCCAGCACCCCCCGCCACCATGAAAGGGACTAGCGGTAGAAAATGGATGGATGATATGTATTGGGTATATACATACATACAGTATATAGTCAGACAGTGTATGTACATATATAATTGAATATTACATATTTTCCTTAACCATCTCACACATGTATTTATAGTATACAGTATATATATATATATATATATATATATATATATATATATATATATATATATATATATATATATATATATATATATACATATCTATATACATATACATATATATTTAACTATATATAAATATAAATATATATATATATATATATATATATATATATATATATATATATATATATATATATATATATATATATTTAACTATTCATCCATCCATCCATTTTCTAACGCGTGTCCCTTTTTTATATACAAATATACAAATATATATATGTATATATATATATACATATCTATATATATATATATATATATATATATATATATATATATATATATATATATATATATATATATATATATATATATATATATATATATATATATATATATATATATATATATATGTATATATTTAACTATATATATAAATATACATATATATATATATATATATATATATATATATATATATATATATATTTAACTATTCATCCATCCATCCATTTTCTAACGTGTGTCCCTTTTTTATATATAAATATACAAATATATATATATATATATATATATATATATATATATATATATATATATATATATATATATATATATATATATATATATATATAGTTATATATATACATATATATACATATATATATATATATATATATATATATATACATACATATATATATATAACTATATATATAAATATACATATATATATATATATATACATATATACATATATATATATATATATGTATATTTATATATATAGTTATATATATATATGTATATATATATATATATATATATATATATATATATATATATATATATGTATATATATGTATAGCTAAATATTACATATTTTCTTAAACATATCTACCAACCTTTTACATATATATATATATATATATATATATATATATATATATATATATATATATATATATATATTTAACTATATATATAAATATACATATGTATACATATATATATATATATATATATATAGCTAAATATTTCATATTTTCTTTAACATACCTAACAACCTTTTACAAAATTTGATCACTGTGTTGTGTCATTTATTCAACAATACAGTATAGTGATATTTTTAAAAATTTAAAATAAATATATACTTTCTTTTTATATGTCTATTTAATATTGACATTTAAATATGATTATTTAAATGTGTTTTTAACATCCATTTTGTTATTTATCTATCATTTAAGTATTTGACATATATTAGGTATGGACAGTATGTATACATACAGTATGTATAATTTGATGATACATATCGAACTGCAAATTTAAATTTGGCAAATGTACTGTAAATATAATTGAATATTAGCAGAAATCAAGATCAAAATATTCAAAAATCTGATATCTGAACAAGAACATGAACATAAGAATATATATTGTTTTGATATATGTCAGATTTGAGTTGATATTACTCATGATAAGCAAATTGCTCTGACATATACAAGTAAGTGTCTAAAGTGTCTTGGTCATCATAAATAAGTCTTTTCAAGGTTTGACTTTATGCAGAGTGCCCTTGACTGTGCAAGGTGACATTCCTCGAAAATAAAGTAGCAACAAAGTGATATTCCTCAACATTTTCTCCCTGGCGAGGCCCCCCATCAGACCCTCGCCAGGAGGCCCGAATGTAAACAAAGCATCAGTCCTTCACCTCCTGCATGCTGACGACACAGTAATGATCGCGTCTTAGAGCCACAGGTCAGCGCTCGACCACACGGGGTTCACGGTAGAGGTCAAGCCATTGTGCACTGATCACAGAGAAGGACATCTGAGGACACTCGCCTGAGAAGCCTTCTCACGCGCTCCTCTGGGACCGGACCACGTCTCAAAAGGGGGAACCGCGGCTGGCTACGGGAAGACGCCAGCTCGCCCAAGGACGGCCGCACCGAGGCTCCCGGGTCTAATCGCTCCGCCAGAAACAATGTCCCGTAATGATGCCTTGGACCCGGGTGCATCTAATGACAACTCATACATAATTCAGCACCTTTCACTTGGCTGCACGGTGATATCCTCATTAGCAGGGAACCCTCAGTGGCTGTCAGATGGTGGCCGCTCAATCGCAAGGCCCTCATTTTTGTCTTTGAGAAGTGCAGCTGCTTCCATGACATCGCCAGTAAAGAGGGGCGGAGAGGAGGGGAAGAAATGCAGTGTGGGTTTGTTTTATTTAGTACAAAAAAAAAAAAACAAAAAACTTCCAGTTTGTAAAAACAAGGCTGACACGAAACCTGACACCAGGCAGGGGGAAAATAATTAGCTCTCATTTTCTCAGCCTCCTGTTTCCTTCTCCCTGCTGTGTTTTCGACCCACTAAACCACCACATGTCAGAAGAAATGGGAGGCAATTAGCAGGCTCGTTTCAGCCCCGCCGAACACACTGAAAAGAGGACTATTTATGACGGGACAATGAACAGCTGAAAGATTAAATAACGTTTTCCTTTTAAAAAAGAAAACGACTTCTGGCTAAATGGGCTATTTTTGATTAAATTCAAACGGCAAGTGAAGAGCCGGCCTTCTCGGCGCTCACAAAGGGAGTGAGTGGAGCTGGATGTGCCACACCACATGTTTATTTGCCCGCTTTCATACCTGGATAGCGATGCCTCTAATGGTCAGTGTAACAGCTGTCATTACCCATCCTTGGCGCCAAAAGCCTCAACATTTTAACGCTTCGCAGATAGAACACATTCTATGAGTTACCTGAGAACATCAATTAACTATTCTGCTCTTTAAACAATAATAATGAGCTGAGTTGAGTTTGTGTTTATTTGGAACATGCATACACACAACATGATACATCACACATGCATGCATACAACATGATACATCACACATGCATGCATACAACATGATACATCACACATGCATGCACACAACATGATACATCACACATGCATGCACACAACATGATACATCACACATGCATGCACACAACATGATACATCACACATGCATGCATACAACATGATACATCACACATGCATGCACACAACATGATACATCACACATGCATGCACACAACATGATACTTCACACATGCATGTGCACAACATGATACATCACACATGCATGCATACAACATGATGCATCACACATGCATGCATACAACATGATACTTCACACATGCATGTATACAACATGATACATCACACATGCATGCATACAACATGATACTTCACACATGCATGTATACAACATGATACATCACACATGCATGCATACAACATGATACATCACACATGCATGCACACAACACGATACTTCACACATGCATGCATACAACATGATACATCACACATGCATGCACACAACATGATACTTCACACATGCATGCATACAACATGATACATCACACATACAACATGATACATCACACATACAACATGATACATCACACATGCATGCATACAACATGATACATCACACATGCATGCATACAACATGATACATCACACATGCATGCATACAACATGATACATCACACATGCATGCATACAACATGATACTTCACACATGCATGCATACAACATGATACATCACACATGCATGAATACAACATGATAAATCACACATGCATGCATACAACATGATACATAACACATGCATGCATACAACATGATACATCCCACATACAACATGATACATCACACATGCATGCATACAACATGATACTTCACACATGCATGCATACAACATGATACATCACACATGCATGAATACAACATGATAAATCACACATGCATGCATACAACATGATACATAACACATGCATGCATACAACATGATACATCCCACATGCATTATACAACATGATACATCACAATTTGCAGTTTCTCTTTTCAACATGTTGGAAAAGGAGTAGGAAGAAGCAGAGCTTATTTAATCCTACCACTTTTTCTTTACATAGCAGTTGCTAAAACTTTTGTTCACTTCCTATTCTCACTTTATTCACAATATACTCCATAAGTAATAACAATAAAAAAAATAAAAAAATAATAATGAGTGAAGTAAGTTATATTTAATATGGTGAGATATGTAAGATGATCTAGAAAATGAATGGATGGATGAAATAAATTCAGAATGTTTATCATGGTTCTTCTTCTTTGTACTTTGTAAACAGTTTAAGTTTGAAGAGTTTCTTGAAGTGGATCATATTAGTACTTTGTTTCATTTCTTTGCTTAATCATTTAATTCCACATACTGATATACTAAAGGTTTTAAGTTTTGTACGTGCGTACAAATGTTTTAAATTACATTTTCCTCTAAAATTATATTTCTCCTCTTTTGTTGAGAAGAATTGTTGTATATTCTTTAGGTAGCAGGTTATAGTTTGCTTTGTGTATAATTTTAGCTGGTTTCAAATTCACTATGTGGTGGAATCTCAGTATTTTCAATTCAATAAATAAAGGGTTTGAGTGTTCTCTATATCCAACATTATGTATTAGGATCAGTTTACATTAAAAAAAATAAAATTATAATATTTTTTTGGGGAATATCTTTTTTATGACACTGAAAACTCAATAATTGTGACATGTTTATGTCCCAAACTTACTGATCTTCCAGTCCCTGGCTTCCAGTGGTACCCAAACACCAGTTCTAGGTTGACACTTTTACTGCTGTCCACCTGGTTTTCAAGTTCATCCTGGAAAGAAAATGAGAGAAGGATGAGCAAAATAATTAATTTGAGCTGCAGTGCACATTATGAATGACTGTTGTTCACATTTGAACCGATAACGTTGCCAAATCGATACTTTTGAAACGGCGCTTGTCCTCAAATGGCGCCTGGCGCGGTACTTAAAAATGGGAAAACTTGAAAATCTTGTTGAAAAGCGACACATTTTCATTTTATAGCATTTTGTGACATGCAAGTTGAACAGAGTGGTAATTACAATTCTTCAATGACAGAATTACAGTGGAACCTCGACTTACAAACTTAATTGGTTCTTGAACATGATGCGTAAACCGAAAAGTTCATAAAGTGAAGCAGAGTTCCCAATAAGGATCAATATAAACATGAATAGATATGACTCGTCCAGGGTGTACGCCACCCTCCGCCCGAATGCAGCTGGGATAGGCTCTAGCACCCCCCGCGACCCCGAGAGGGACAAGCGGTAGAAAATGGATGGATAACTAGTTCTAGCCTCGACAAAAGCCCCTATTTTAGTAAAACAAATGCACACTTTGAAGACACTATAATGTATCCAGTATCCAGTATACAGTCGTGCTCATAAGTTTACATACCCTGAGAGAATGTATGATTTCTTGGCCATTCTTCAGAGAATATGAATGATAACACAAAAACCTTTTTTCCACTCATGCTTAATGGTTGTGTGAAGCTATTTATTGGCAAACAACTGTTTATTCTTTTTAAATCTAAATGACAAAAGAAAGTACCCAAATGACCCTGATCAAAAGTTTACATACCCCAGTGACTTTGATCTGATACCATGCACAAAAGTTGACACAAACAGGTTTGAATGACTAATCAAGGTTCCAATCCTCACCTGTGACGTGTTTGTTTGTAATTAATGTGTGTGTATAAAAGGTCAGTGAGTTTCTGGGATTCTGACAGACCATTGCATCTTTCATCCAGTGCTGCACAGATGTTTCTGGATTCTGAGTCATGGGGAAAGCAAAATAATTGTCAAAGGATCTGCGAGAAAAGGTCATTGAACTGCATAAAACAGGAAAGGGGTATAAAAAGATATCCAAGGAATTGAGAATGCCAATCAGCAGTGTTCAAACGCTGATTAAGAAGTACAAAATGAGGGATTCAGGTAGACCAGCAAAGATTTCAGCCACAAATGCCAGGAAAATTGTTCGAGATGCAAAGAAAAATCCACAAATAACCTCAGCTGAAATACAGGACTCTCTGAAAAATCGTGGTGTGGCTGTTTCAAGATGCACAATAAGGAGGCACTTGAATAAAAATGGGATGCATGGTCGAGTTGCCAGAAAAAAGCCATTTCTGCGCAAATGTCACAAAGTATCCCGCTTACACTACGCCAAACAGCACAGAGACAAGCCTCAAAACTTCTGGAACAAAGTAATTTGGAGAAAATTGAACTTTTTGGCCACTCGACCATGCAGCCCAATTTTCTTCAAGTGCCTTCTTATTGTGCATCTTGAAACAGCCACAACACAATTTTTCAGAGAGTCCTGTATTTCAGCTGAAGTTATTTGCGGATTTTTCTTTGCATCTCGAACAATTTTCCTGGCAGTTGTGGCTGAAATCTTTGCTGGTTGGTTTACATGAATCACTCATTTTCCACTTCTTAATCAGCGTTTGAACACTGCTGATTGGCATTCTCAATTCCTTGGACATATTTTTATACCCCTTTCCTGTTATATGCAGTTCAATTACCTTTTCTCGCAGATCCTTTTGACACTTATTTTGCCTTTCCCATGACTCGTGCGTGCGTGTGTGTGCGTGTGTGTGTGTGTGTAAAATGTTAACAACCATGTTGCTCCAATAAAAGAACAAAAAAAGGAAAATAATTTGTGTTGGTTAATATTTGTGGCATTGTTGAACACCCTGGGAGTTTCAGAGTGATAAACTATGAGTGGCCTCAAGTAGTCACCGCTAGCGAATGAACCGTGTGAGGCGATCCGCCATCGGCTTGTGTCCCGGTAGTGTCTTCTCCTTCGCTGTAATAAATGTTCACTGTGGCATCTTTTCCGGTTTCACCCGAACTCTGGAACGCTCTCCCCGACCATCTTAGAGCACCACAGTCGGTCGACCATTTTGAGAAGGCACTAAAAAAAACATCTTTTTAGCACAGCTTTTATCTCATTTCTCTGCCTTCTTGTTTTGAAATGCACTGCTTGCCTATCTGATTTATCCAGTGCTTTCATGTTTTTATTTCTATTTTATCTATGTTTTATCTAGTGTTTATCTGGGGTTTTTCATGTTTGTATTTCTATTTTTATCTGTTTCTATGTTTTATCTAGTGTTTATCTAGTGTTTTTCATGTTTTTATTTCTATTTTTATCTATGTTTCTATGTTTTATCTAGTGTTTATCTAGTGTTTTTCATGTTTATATTTCTATTTTTATCTGTTTCTATGTTTTATCTAGTGTTTTTCATGTTTATATTTCTATTTTTATCTGTTTCTATGTTTTATCTAGTTTTTATCTAGTGTTTTTCATGTTTATATTTCTATTTTTATCTGTTTCTATGTTTTATCTAGTGTTTATCTAGTGTTTTTCATGTTTATATTTCTATTTTTATCTGTTTCTATGTTTTATCTAGTGTTTATCTAGTGTTTTTCATGTTTATATTTCTATTTTTATCTGTTTCTATGTTTTATCTAGTGTTTATCTAGTGTTTTTCATGTTTATATTTTTATCTGTTTCTATGTTTTATCTAGTGTTTATCTAGTGTTTTTCATGTTTATATTTCTATTTTTATCTGTTTCTATGTTTTATCTAGTGTTTATCTAGTGTTTTCCATGTTTTTATTTATATTTTTATCTATGTTTCTATGTTTTATCTAGTGTTTATCTATTGTTTTTCATGTTTTTATTTTGTATTTTATCTATATTTATATGTTTTATCTAGTGTTTATCTAGTGTTTGTCATGTTTTTATTTCTACTTTTATCTATGTTTCTGTGTTTTATCTATTGTTTTTCATGTTTTTATTTTGTAATTTATCTATGTTTCTATGTTTTATCTAGTGTTTATCTAGTGTTTTTCATGTTTTTATTTCTATTTTTATCTGTTTTATCTAGTGTTTATCTAGCGTTTTTCATCTTTTTATTTCTATTTTCATCTATGTTTCTATGTTTCATCTAGTGTTTATCTAGTTTTTTTCATGTTTATATTTCTATTTTTATCTATGTTTTATCTAGTGTTTTTCATGTTTTTATTTCTATTTGTATCGGTTTCTATGTTTTATCAAGTGTTAATCTAGTGTTTTTCATGTTTTTATTTCTATTTTTATCTATGTTTTATCTAGTGTTTTTCATGTTTTTATTTCTATTTTTAATCTATATTTCTATGTTTTATCTAATGTTTATCTAGTGTTTTTCATGTTTTTATTTCTATTTTTATCTATGTTTTATCTAGTGTTTATCTAGTGTTTTTCATGTTTTTATTTCTATTTTTATCTATGTTTTATCTACTGTTTATCTAGTGTTTTTCATGTTTTTATTTCTATTTTTATCTATGTTTCTATGTTTTATCTAGTGTTTATCTAGTGTTTTTCATGTTTATATTTCTATTTTTATCTATGTTTTTATGTTTTATCTAGTGTTTTTCATGTTTTTATTTCTATTTTTATGGATGGCGCTAACTGTTTTAATGACATTCAGACTTTACTTCAATCAATAACAGAGCAGCATCTCCTCATCCGTGGCTCACTAGTGCAACAACAATGCCCGAAATGTGTCCCGTGAAAAACCGTCCAACCGGAACTCTCTAATAACTAAAGTTCCTTGGGTGAATAATGTAAACTCACTATACCGGTATGTTTTAGTGCTTTCATGGTGAGTTTACTGACAGATATAAGTAAGAACTTTAGGCTACTTTATATTAGAAAAGGCAACAGTGGAGGATGAATGTCACATAACAAGAAGATAGAGAAAAAGAAGAAGCTTATCGACTACGGTGTCGGCAGGGACCACAAAGGCGAACGCGTGCAAATTTTCAGGACTTATGCAGATCCCAAATACAAATCAGCAGGTACCAGAAGGTAAGAAAAGTTGCTTTTGCATAATATTGCAAAACAAAACACCAGATAAAACGTCTTACCTTATACACACAGCATAATAATACTCCTATGTTGAAGCACAGTACAATCCATCAAGCGGTGTGGCTTCATAGCTTACCAAAGTCCTACTAAAACATTTTGATAGATTGTTGAGCACCGTGTGTAATGTTCTATCCAAATAAAATAGCTTTGAGGTCGGCACGCAAAAGCATAATTATTCCGTACATTAGGTTGTAAGGCGCAAAATCGGAAAGTCACTATGGGGCGGTATAGCTCAGTTGGTAGAGTGGCCGTGCCAGCAAGTTGAGGGTTCCAGGTTCGATCCCCGCTTCCGCCATCGTCGTCACTGCCGTTGTGTCCTTGGGCAAGACACTTTACCCACCTGTTCCCAGTGCCACCCACACTGGTTTAAATGTAACTTAGATATTGGGTTTCACTATGTAAAAGTGCTTTGAGTCACTAGAGAAAAGCGCTATATAAATATAATTCACTTCACTATCGAGTTTTGAGGGGAAAAAAAGGATTTTAAGTGCGCCTTATAGTCGGTAAAATACGGTAATATATCGTGGTGCATATCGTTACCTCAGGAGGCTGCAATATATATCGCGATACAGATTTGAGGTCAATATCGCCCATCCCTGATGTATAACCCTCTGACAGTGTCAATCAAAACTGATCATTATTAAGTTTGTGTCGGTAGGTGTGCCTAAAGAAGTGTCTTTTGAGCCTATTGGTTTTTTTTTTTAACACGTTTCCAACAGCGCAGCTTACAGAAGAAACTTGCCACAGTCTACCTTGAGCAATGGTGGGAAGTGGACCAGGCCGAGGTAATCATTGGTGAGCTTCTCAATCTCATTCTGCCAAAGAGGAAATGTCACAGGCATAAATAAGTCAGTCAATAAAAAGCTCAAGTGCAATGTTTGTGTGTGACTGTGTCACCTTCAGGTGCATGACATGACCTTTGGACTTGATGCCCATATCCCGCATGTCACTCTCCGAGAGCAATAGGAGCCTCTTTCCGGTGATGTGGTTGCCCTGAAAGAGGTCGGCGTACAGCTGCATGCCACACGCGCTCTCCTCTACCAGTGAAAAGCGTGTATTTTAAACACAAACAGCCACGTGTGACTCCAATCTAAATGAAATGCACAAACCTGCACCGAATATTTGCTGCATCCAGAAGTACTGTGTAGCAAAAATGGTGACGTTTAGTTGCACGGAAGGACTAAAAGGACTAAAACGACTTGCAGGGGACACTCACCACGTGCTCCTCTGTCCACGTGTAGATGTCCAAAGAGGGCAGCAGCTGCATGGACACAAAATAGAATAGAATAGAACAGAATAGAAAGTACTCTATTGATCCCTGGGGGAAATTCAGCACCACAGTTCGCTCACAATAAACAATAAACACTTAGGTATTTTTTTACATGTGAATAATATAAATACAGTCTATTATACAGCATTATTCACATGTGAATAATATAAATACAGTCTATTATACAGCATTATTCACATGTGAATAATATAAATAAATTCTATTATACAGCATTATTCACATGTGAAAAATATAAATACATTCTATTATACAGCATTATTCACATGTGAATAATATAAATACAGTCTATTATACAGCATTATTCACATGTGAATAATATAAATACAGTATCATACAGCATTATTTACATGTGAATAATATAAATACAGTATTATACAGCATTATTCACATGTGAATAATATAAATACAGTCTATTATACAGCATTATTCACATGTGAATAATATAAATAAATTCTATTATACAGCATTATTCACATATGAAAAATATAAATACAGTCTATTATACAGCATTATTCACATGTGAATAATATAAATACAGTCTATTATACAGTATTATTCACACATGAATGATATAAATACAGTCTATTATACAGCATAATTCACATGTGAAAAATATAAATACAGTATTATACAGCATTATTTACATGTGAATAATATAAATACAGTATTATACAGCATTATTCACATGTGAATAATATAAATACAGTCTGTTATACAGCATTATTCACATGCGAATAGTATAAATACAGTCTGTTATACAGCATTATTCACATGTAAATAATATAAATACAGTCTATTATACAGCATTATTCACATGTGAATAATATAAATACAGTCTATTATACAGTATTATTCACACATGAATAATATAAATACAGTCTATTATACAGCATAATTCACATGTGAAAAATATAAATACAGTCTATTATACAGCATAATTCATAGGTGAATAATATAAATACAGTCTATTATACATTTAAGTACAGTCAAAAAGTCACATATGCATTATACAGTCTGATGGCTGTCGGTATGAAGGACTTCCTGTGTCGTTCTGTGTTGCATTTTGGGAGTCTGAGTCTTCCACTCAAAGACAAACATAAGTTAGAACAATAAGGACACATTAATACGGACAAGTTAGCAAAAATGTTTTTCTTTTTTTTTTCATTTTCATTCAAGCATTTTTAAAAATTGTTGCTGTGCAATGAAGACGTCTGGCCTCTAATGGTGTATATCAAAGTCAAACGTCCATATGCCTGATCTAACGCCGCCTATTTGACTGATAAATCCCTTAATGCTCATTAAATGTAATCACGCAGAAACACGAGAGGCTAAATAAGGACTCTGTCATTGTGATCTGGAAAATGGCGTGTAATGACAGAAAAAAATGCCATGGAAGATTGGAGGAAAGATGACTAACTGAGGGAGTAATCTCCATTCAGTGTCTCCTTCAGATTAGGAGCTGAATGCCGGTAGTTGCCATACATTTTAGTGCAGCCTGCCGCCTCATAAAGCCACTCAGCCCTGCAAGCACTTCCCGCCTCCTCCATGCTGCGCTTTGGAAGTAAACACATTCCCTTTTCTACTGCACTTCTCAACAAATGGACCGCTAGACGTCTTTACTTTTAAAAACCCACCCATGACTCGCTCTTGTGTGGAAGCTGCACATTTCTTTTCTTTTTAATCACAGCTCCGCACCCATGCGGACTGATATTACAATACTGCAGGTCAAACTGCGGTAGGTGTACCGCTAGCGGTACGCAGGCTCCACCTAGTGGCACGCCGAAGAATCACCTATTTAAATATTCAAAACACAGTGTTGCTGTTTGAACTGTGTGTAATGTTACAGTTAAAAATATTAAATATACTTGTTAAATAAAACCCCTGCCTTGTTTTGAATGAATATTTAGGCCTACTACGCTACTGTATTTTTAATGTTGCTCATTATACTTGGAGAGCCAAGTGTTTTCTGAGGTGGTAATTGGTCTGAGAAGCACTGCTACAGAACTTCCATGTACATCAAAGTGTTTGATTATCTACAGATAATGACCGACATTAAAGGCCTACTGAAACCCACTACTACCGACCACACAGTCTGATAGTTTATATATCAATGATGAAATCTTAACATTGCAACACATGCCAATACGGCCAGGTTAACTTATAAAGTGCAATTTTAAATTTCCCGCTAAACTTCCGGTTGGAAACGTCTATGTATGATGACGTATGCGCGTGACGTCACGACGGCAACGGAAGTATTCGTTCCCAATGTGTCACCTACAAACTGCTCTGTTTTCATCGAACAATTCCACAGTATTCTGGACATCTGTGTTGGTGAATCTTTTGCAATTTGTTTAATGGACAATGGAGACTGCAAATAAGAAAGTTGTAGGTGCGATCGGTGTATTAGCTGCGGACTACAGCAACACAATCAGGAGGTTGTGTTGTGTTTGAGCTGGATAGCAGACGCACTACCGTGAGTACAGCTTTGGCTTCCAAACATTTGATCGCTTGCCCGTACGTGCGTGTCGCTATGTGCATGTCACGTACGTAACTTTGGGGAAATATATGTTTCTTGCCGACTCTGATGGCGGCCGGGGTGTCGTCAAAAGCTACAACGCCCGCCGCCGCTCCGTAGTTAGCTTCAATTGTTAAGCTTCGCCAAGCTGGAAATTATTAACCGTGTATTTACATGTTCATATTTTAATAGTATTGTTGATCTTCTGTCTATCCTTCCAGTCAGGGTTTTTTAAAATTTTGTTTCTATCTGCATTTGAGCCCGATGCTATCACGTTAGCTCCGTAGCTAAAATGCGTCAACGATGTATTGTCGTGGAGATAAAAGTCACTGTGAATGTCCATTTCGCGTTCTCGACTCTCATTTTCAAGAGGATATAGTATCCGAGGTGGTTTAAAATACAAATCCGTGATCCACAATAGAAAAAGGAGAGTGTGTGGAATCCAATGAGACCTTGTACCTAAGTTACGGTCAGAGCGAAAAAAGATACACCCTGCACTGCCTCTCTAGTCCTTCACTCTAACATTCCTCATCCGAGAATATTTCATCCTCGCTCAAATTAATGGGGTAATCGTCGCTTTCTCGGTCCGAATCTCTCTCGCTCCATTGTAAACAACGGGAAATTGTGAGGAATCCTTCCTCCTGTGACATCACGCTACGTCGCTTTTTTTTTATCAGCGACCAAAAGTTGCGAACTTTATCGTCGTTGTTCTATACTAAATCCTTTCAGCAAAAATATGGCAATATCGCGAAATGATCAAGTATGATACATAGAATGGATCTGCTATCCCCGTTTAAATAAAAAAATTCATTTCAGTAGGCCTTTAAATTACAGTTGCGTAGTAGGCCTAAGTGTTTATTAAAAACAAGGCACAGGTTTTATTTAACAAGCGTATTTAATATTTTTGCCCACTGTCACATTTCACACACTGCACAAACACAATGATACTCCTACAGTGCATATTTACAAACTTCCTTGGTCTACCACAGGGGCCGGCAACCCAAAACGTTGAAAGAGCCATATTGGACCGAAAATACAAAAAAAAAAATTAGAAGCCTCGTATAAGTGTTATAATGAAGACAACACATGATGTAAGTGTCTATATTAGCTATATTAGCCTACTATCAAAATGACTTTAAAAGTCTTTTATAAGTGTTATAATGAAGACAACACATTATGTAAGTGTCTATATTAGCTATATTAGCCTACTATCAAAATTACTTTAAAAGTCTTATATAAGTGTTATAATGAATACAACACATTATTAATGTCTTTAACTATATTAGCCTACTAATGACAACACATTATGTAAGTGTCTATATTAGCTATATTAGCCTACTATCAAAATGACTAAGTGTCATAGGCTGACGCAAATCTTTGTTGACAGAAATGTAATATTTATTCTACACATGTTTACAACATTCAAAATCAATCTTTGCAAGCTGGGTAACGTTTGCTGTGGTCTGGAACAACATGGCGCACAAACAACTATCAGAAATGCAGTCAATATTACATACAGATAATGTGTCATGAGACATGCAAATATAAATCAAATTAAGAGGACTTAAAGGATATTAAATTAGCTCAAATATAGCTACAAATGAGGCATAATAATGCAATATGTACATACAGCTAGCCTAAATAGCATGTTAGCATCGATTAGCTTGCAGTCATGCAGTGACCAAATATGCCTGATTAGCACTCCAACAAGTCAATAACATCAACAAAGCTCATCTTTGTGCATTCACGCACAGCATAAAAAGTTTGGTGGACAAAATGAGACAAAAAAAAGGAGTGGCATAAAACACGTCTTAGAAAGTCGGAGAAAGTTCTACATGTAAACAAACTACGGTGAGTTCAAGGACCGCCAAAGTTAGTAGGACAAAACGGCGCTCGCCAAATAGAGTCTAATCATTGAAGCTGTCATGTCTGTTCATGTTTTTGTTTTGGCCATGTGTTTGTTTTTTGGACTCTTTTTGGTTCCTGGTTGCACTTCCTTGTTTGGTTTGGTTTCCATGGTCACCCATTAGTTTTCACCTGTCTTGTCACGCACCTGTTTCACGTTTCGAGTCACGCACCTGTTTTCACTGATCACGTCACTATTTAAATCTGTCTGTTTCTGTTGTTCGTCCTGGCATCCTCACACATTCATGCTCCACATTTATGCTCTGCACCCTTTATGATCACGCTTCTTCATGCCATGTTCACAGTTCCTTGTCACGTAAGTTTTTGTTTAATGTTCATAGTTCTCCGCCATTGTGCGCGCCTTTTGTTTTCCTAGTCAAGTTTTTTACCTCCGCTGTGAGCGCCTTTTGTTTATACCCTTTTGAGCCTTTTGAGTTTAAATATTAAAACGTGTCCTCACCTGCACGTCATGTCCAGTTAAGTTGCTTTGCACCACGGAAAAATAATCCACAATAAGGACCAAGTCGTGACAGATGCCGCCAGCAATCCGTTTTTCCGCAAGCAACTTGGCGGATGGAGGAAGGAAGGTGGGAAGCGCTAGGTGCCATGGGGGACCGAGATTTGATGTGGGGGCCAAATGGCAAGCTAATTCCGATTAGCTCCATTTGGTCCGAGGATGGCGCTGCGTCACCGCAGTCCCGGAAGCGCCGCTCCAGACCGAGGACGTCAGGGAAGGTGAGCGGACAGAACGCGGCGCTCCTGCAAGCTCCTCCCCCTCCGGGCGGAAATGGGCCGCAGCCTGCCCGGCTTCCCCAGGATGACATCACAGACCAGGATTTTTTTTTTCTGAACTCTTTTTCTTTTGATCATCCGCCCCCAGCAAAAGACTCTAAGTCCAAGATAGAGCACTATCAAAACATGTTTTTAGAAATAAGAGCATGTCAATCACAGTCACCCAGTTTTTATGTCCCGCCCCCCAGGACTCAAGTCACGCCCATGTCACAAATTTTTTTTTGTCACTCACAAAGTCCCAGGTAGAAAAAGAGAGACTTTTTGGACAGTTTGGAGGGGAGGATTCTGCCCCCCTTCCGACCTCCCTCCACCCACCCCAAAAGACGGTTCCAGACCGCGGGGAGCGCGTCTGGGATCCGCTCCTTGAGGGGGGGGCTAGGGCTGGGAATTGTTCAGGTGGGGTGGGTCAGCTTCGCCATGCCAAGCCACAGCCTCCAGCTCGGCCACCACCACCTGAATTTCGTCATGCCAAGCCACAGCCTCCAGCACGACCACCACCACCAGTCTTTCGACCTGCCAAGCCACAGCCACCAGCACGGCCCCCACCACCAGTCTTTCGACCTGCCAAGCCAGAGCCTCCAGCTAGGCCACCTCCACCTGCTCCACGCCCAGCTCCACGCCAAGCTCCACCACGCCAAGCGCCACCAGTACCTGCTCCACGCCAGGCACCTGTCGCAGCTCCACGCCAAGTTCCGCTACCTGCTCCACGCCGCCAAGCGCCACCAGTACCTGCTCCACGCCAGGGACCTGTCGCAGCTCCACGCCAAGTTCCGCTACCTGCTCCACGCCGCCAAGTGCCGCCAGTCGCAGCTTCACGAAGCCAAGTACCGCCAGTCGCAGCTCCACGACGCCAAGTGCCGCCAGTCGCAGCTCCATGACGCCAAGTGCCGCCAGTCGCAGCTCCACGACGCCAAGTGCCACCAGTCGCAGCTCCACGAAGCCAAGACCCCTCAAGCCAAGACCAAGTCCAAGACCCCTCAAGCCAAGACCAAGTCCAAGACCCCTCACGCCAAGACCAAGACCCCTCACGCCAAGTCCAAGACCCCTCACGCCAAGTCCAAGACACACCACGCCAAGTCCAAGACACACCATGCCAAGACACACCACCCAAAGACCAAGTCCAAGACCAACCACGCCAAGTCCAAGACCAAGACCAACCACACCAAGTCCAAGACCAACTATGCCAACACCAAGACCAAGTCCAAGACCAACCATGCCAAGACCAAGACCCAGACCCTCGCCAAGACCAAGACCCTCCAAGCAACCAAGACCCTTCAAGCGGCCAAGACCAAGCTTCGCCGCCCGAAGAGCCACGCCAAGCTTCGCCGCCTGCTTCGCCGCCTGCTTCGCCGCCTGCTTCGCCGCCTGCTTCGCCGCCTGCTTCGCCGCCTGCTTCGCCGCCTGCTTCACCGCCTGCTTCGCCGCCTGCTTCGTCTGCTGCACCCGCACTTGTGTCATCTGGGGCTTCCACGCCTGCAATGACGACGACGCGCCTGCCTCCTCGTCTGCCACGGTTGTGGCCACTACCCGGTCGTCCGCCACGCCAAGTGCGCCCACCTCTTCGTCGGCCAGGCATGTGGCCCTTACCGGGTCGCCCACCTCGCCTGTGGCGGCGCCGTTCCACTCGCCGCCGCCACATGACTATGCCTCGGTGGATTCGGGGCCACTTGGCCTGGCGACCCACCGCCATGTCCCCCTCCCGCCCTCCCATGACTCTTGATCCTGTTTTTTGGACATCTGGGATCTGTCCGTAAGGGGGAGGGGGGTTCTGTCATGTCTGTTCATGTTTTTGTTTTGGTCATGTGTTTGTTTTTTGGACTGTTTTTAGTTCCTGGTTGCACTTCCTTGTTTGGTTTGGTTTCCATGGTCACCCATTAGTTTTCACCTGTCTTGTCACGCACCTGTTTCACGTTTCGAGTCACGCACCTGTTTTCACTGATCACGTCACTATTTAAATCTGTCTGTTTCTGTTGTTCGTCCTGGCATCCTCACACATTCATGCTCCACATTTATGCTCTGCACCCTTTATGATCACGCTTCTTCATGCCATGTTCACAGTTCCTTGTCACGTAAGTTTTTGTTTAATGTTCATAGTTCTCCGCCATTGTGCGCGCCTTTTGTTTTCCTAGTCAAGTTTTTTACCTCCGCTGTGAGCGCCTTTTGTTTATACCCTTTTGAGCCTTTTGAGTTTAAATATTAAAACATGTCCTCACCTGCACGTCATGTCCAGTTAAGTTGCTTTGCACCACGGAAAAACAATCCACGCCAAGGACCAAGTCGTGACAGAAGCATGTTTAATGTAAACAGTGTGATTTCTAACATATTAGGAAGGTTTGTGTCATGTTTGTCCTCTTACACCAGGGGTCGGCAACCCAAAATGTTGAAAGAGCCATATTGGACCAAAAATACAAAAACAAATCTGTCTGGAGCCGCAAAAAGTTAAAAGCCATATTACATACAGATAGTGTGTCATGAGATATAAATTGAATTAAGATGACTTAAAGGAAACTAAATTACCTCAAATATACCTACAAATGAGGCATAATGATGCAATATGTACATATAGCTAGCCTAAATAGCATGTTAGCATCGATTAGCTTGCAGTCATGCAGTGACCAAATATGTCTGATTAGCACTCCACACAAGTCAATAACATCAACAAAACTCACCTTTGTGCATTCATGCACAACGTTAAAAGTTTGGTGGACAAAATGAGACAGAAAAAGAAGTGGCATAAAACACATCCTAGAAAGTCGGAGAAAGTTCTACATGTAAACAAACTACGGTGAGTTCAAGGACCGCCAAAATTAGTAGGACAAAACGGCGCTCGCCAAATACTCGAATCAGTGAAGCATGTTTAATATAAACAGTGTGCTTTATAACAATTAGGGAGGAGCATGTTTAATATAAACAGTGTGCTTTATAACAATTAGGGAGGTTTGTGTCATGTTTGTCCTCCTACAGAAACCATATTATTATATTTTTTTCTCCCTCATCTTTTTCCATTTTTCATACACTTCTGAAAAAGCTCCAGAGAGCCACTAGGGCGGCACTAAAGAGCCGCATGCGGCTCTAGAGCCGCGGGTTGCCGACCCCTGTCCTACACAAACCATATAAAAACAAAAAATATATATTTTTCCATTTTTCATACATTTTTGAAAAAGCTCCAGAGAGCCAGTAGGCCGGCGCTAAAGAGCCGCATGCCGCCCTAGAGCCGCGGGTTGCCGACCCCTGGTCTACCACTAGGTAGAGCCCGTGTACCACTAAAGTTGTACTGTTCTTTAGACAAGAGGTGGTCGCATGATGATATGATTCTCCTGTTACATCTTCAACGTTGTGTATGGAAACAACAGAGAAGGAGAACATGAGTCACATAAAAATGTCAGTTATTCGCAAATATGTCATTAAGGCATCACATATTAGCTAGTGGTTGTTGAGTAGAGGATAAAATCTGCTTGACTAAGTGTTTTTCTGACCGCCCCACAAAACGGCACATCCTGAAGAGACTGCCAGAAAGTGACTTGAAGATGATGTGTAAAACATCATCTATGCAACATTTTGACCAAAGAACCACCATTACATGTTATGTAGACCACAAGGAAGTATTTTACATTTAGAAAAAAACCCATCATAATATGACTCCTTTAATGCGCCTTATAATCAGGTGCGCCTTTGTATGAAAATAGACCTGAGTAGACCCGCTCATCGGCAGTGCGCCTTATAACCTGGGGCGCCCTATGGTCCGGAAAATACAGTATTAGAACACCTGCTGATTTTGTACATTTAAAACCTTATAAAAATGTGAACAGTTAAGGAATTTTTGAGAATGCAAAAAAAAAATAAATCAAGGTTATAGATAGAATTAGACAGAGGTGGGACCAAGTCATTGCTTTGCAAGTCACAAGTAAGTCTCAAGTCTTTGCCCTCAAGTCTCGAGTCAAGTCCCGAGTCAAGACAGGCAAGTCCCGAGTCAAGTCCAAAATCAAGTCTAGAAAGTCTCAAGTCAAGTCCCAAGTCCTGCATTTTGAGTTTCGAGTCCTTTCAAGTCCTTTTAACCACAGACTAATATTTTTACACAGATTGTGTATGCTTTTAAAACGCTGTATTTATTTATTAAAACAAGTGCATTTGAAATTGCAGGAAAACAAATGGTGCTGACATTGCAATTCATAATAGCACTATTAACCAGTCATTTTAATAGTTTAAACAATTTTAAACATTTAACTAATTTCTTTACAGAATAAACACATTTGCAAAAACAAACATTAACATACTATTGGTTGTATTTTATGAAAATAACATTACCACAAAGTTGAGAAGGAGCAAAGATCTTCAATATTTGTATGTGAGAATCACAAAGAAATCTTCTGGGGGAGGATGACGACCCTACAGGGGTTTGGTTTACAAACTTTCAGCCCCACCTAAAACAAAATTCACCAGCCGCCACTGATTATGATGCATTCTCATTTTAGGCAAAGTATAAGACAATACTTTCTTAACAGTATAATTGTAACCAGGAATAAGTATTCAAGTAACAATATTCAAATACTAACATTGTTGGGTAAGACAGCATTTGGTTTTATTCTGAATCCAGTGAAACAGATTGGTGGTTTTAGCTGATATAAAGACTTTCAGGTGTTTATATATGTTTAAGTATTTGGCAGACGCTTTTATCCAAAGGTACATACATAAAACATAGATATAAAACAATCACTGTAAACATGATCATTTAAGGGAAGAATGTAATACAAAATATCAATACAAAGTGTCAAGACAGAATAAACTCTCTGCTGCTGCAGCAACAGAGTTACAGTCTATAGGTCCCTAAAATATATAGATATCTAATGTATTCATACATTGTTTATGTAGGATATACGCATGTATATATAATCTAATCATATTGTTTCTTCAACTTAAAAATAGCTGACCGTTTTTTTCCCCCTTCTCTGGGATTATATTCCCAGTTTTGATCTCGGACGTCTGGTCATTTATAGCGTATAAGAATATTATATTACTGTTAAGCAAACTATGAATAATAAAAACGCCAAAACATGTGTCCGTTATCATAGCTACACGTATGACAAAAAAAACGCGTGAAAATCAGTGGTATTCAGTGAGGTAAGATGAATTAAATTTGCTGACAGTTCATTGCTCCTGCCAAATGAATTGCACTGAGTGGAGCGGATCACCACTCCAAGATGGCGGCTCCGCGTCTCGTCTGCGCCAGTAGGCAGTAGCGCTCAATGCTGCGTACCCTTATAAGATGTCTATGGTTATAACGTTAGCAGTGAGTTTACAGCCTCACTCATTTAACTACACAGCAAATAAAAGTCATGTTACTTAGCCAATAAACGTTATCTTACATTCAAAACTTACCCTTCTTTGTGCAACTTCAAATGTCGAACGAAGTTGGAAGTTGTTGCGTCTCCGTCTGTAATATTCGAACTGCGTGATTTGCATACGGCAATTCGTTTTTTGTTGACCAAGTCGTAGTTTTTATACCCGAACGAAACCAACTTTGGCATAATTGTTTCTCACTGCCGCATTGTTTGACAACTCATGTTCGGTGGTTGTCCTGCAATTGGATTGGATGAGAGCTGTGGGATGAAAACAACGTAGATTTAATTTGATTGGCTGTTGTACTGACAGCACACACGCTGACAAGCAGTACACACGCTTATAGACACAGACGTGTAAAATGAAAGATACGGAGCGCTCCCAAATAACTTTTTAAGGTTTGGGTTTTGGGGAAAGTAGCAAGTCATGTCAAGTCAAAAGCCTCAAGTCCAAGTGAAGTCACAAGTCATTGATGTTAAAGTCTAAGTCGAGTTGCAAGTCTCTTTACATTTTGTCAAGTCGAGTCTAAAGTCATCAAATTCATGACTCGAGTCTGACTCGAGTCCAAGTCATGTGACTCAAATCCACACCTCTGGAATTAGATGGAAGGAACTAAGTGATTAATTCCAAACCACCCAGCAAGGATTGTGATCCCCACAGGCCGTTTATGAGGCAATGAAGTACACAAATTAGTCCTGTCACCAATCTGTAAAGGACTGAGATTTAGGTGTCTCTGCTCCAGGCCTGTCTGAAGTCTGTCTGCAAACACCTGAACGCCTCAGAAAAGGCTTGGGAGAATGTGATGTGGTCACATGACACCACATTTGAGCACATTGGCATGAAGTCGACTGCTTGGAGGCAGATAAGTGCTGGATGTGATCCCACTTGATCTTCCTACTGTCAAACATGGACAGGGATGAGAAGGATCGCAATAAAAGTGTCAGATTCAAGAAGTACAAGAGTCTGTCCGCATGAATAATGTGATTATGACTGGCCTTCAGATAACACGCATGCCTCAAGGTGGAAAAGCTGATAAGAGAGAAGGACAAGATGATGCTGCTTCAACAATGCAACAGGTGGCCAACTTTCTGCAATCAAATAGTGTGAATGTGGACGTTGAAACAGGAGCAACACCACACCTGTCATCATCTAAGACTACGTGTAGACTGCAAGACAAATTGGCCCAAATCTGATTTTTTTTTTTAAATCTGATTTTTTCCAGCTGACTGTTTACACTGTAAGTAAAATATGAATCTTATCAGACTACAGTATAAACACGCATAGGCCCCAATGGGGTCCCAATGTGGCCACACCTTAAAAATTATTGTTTATCTACGTGAAAATACATTAAAGTAATGTAATGTATATATACACTACCGTTCAAAAGTTTGGGGTCACATTGAAATGTCCTTATTTTTGAAGGAAAAGCACTGTACTTTTCAATGAAGATAACTTTAAACTAGTCTTAACTTTAAAGAAATACACTCTATACATTGCTAATGTGGTAAATGACTTTTCTAGCTGCAAATGTCTGGTTTTTGGTGCAATATCTACATAGGTGTATAGAGGCCCATTCCCAGCAACTATCACTCCAGTGTTCTAATGGTACAATGTGTTTGCTCATTGGCTCAGAAGGCTAATTGATGATTAGAAAACCCTTGTGCAATCATGTTCACACATCTGAAAACAGTTTAGCTCGTTACAGAAGCTACAAAACTGACCTTCCTTTCAGCAGATTGAGTTTCTGGAGCATCACATTTGTGGGGTCAATTAAACGCTCAAAATGGCCAGAAAAAGAGAACTTTCATCTGAAACTCGACAGTCTATTCTTGTTCTTAGAAATGAAGGCTATTCCACAAAATTGTTTGGGTGACCCCAAACTTTTGAACGGTAGTGTATATATATATATATATATATATATATATATATATATATATATATATATATATATATATACATAGGTTGATTGGCAACACTAAATTGGCCCTAGTGTGTAAATGTGAGTGTGAATGTTGTCTGTCTTTCTGTGTTGGCCCTGCGATGAGGTGGCGACTTGTCCAGGGTGTACCCCGCCTTCCGCCCGATCGTAGATGAGATAGGCTCCAGCGCCCCCCGCGACCCCGAAGGGAATAAGAGGTAGAAAATGGATGGATGGATGGATATGTATATATATAATAATATAATGTATGAATGGAGATATATATGTATATATATAAACACCTGTGTATATTTGTATATATATATATATATGTATATATATGTATATATATATATATATATATATATATATATATATATATATATATATATATATATATATATATATATATATATATATATATATATATATATATATATATATATATATATATAGTGTAATATCTGCTGCAACACTATAATTAGTAATATGGCAAATTATATGTGGCCTTATTATCAAGTACAAGTACCATAGAAAGTCCAAGGATATCTAAGTAAGTAAGAGATTGCCTTCAACAACTGCACTTTACCACATTCAGAACAAATTGGCCAATCTTAATGTCAGCAAAATGTCACTTCATCATAAAAGCTTGGCCTTCACCAAGAAACCAAGTATCGTGGCTTTTTCCTCACAGCATGGTGCTCTATATCAAGCCCTGCCAGCATACGCTAAATTACTTCCATCATGTCCATAGGATGAAAGCAGAATGAGGAATGAATCAGGAATAATGCTTCTTTTTTCTAAATGTGCTAAAAAAACAACAACACACCATAAAACTTACAGGAATCACACTAAATACAGTATATAGTTTATAATTTCCAAATAATTAGCTTTTTTTTTAATTTAACAACCCCAACCCTGTATCAGTAAAGATGTGAGACCTCATTCACTGTAATGGAGACTAGGAAGCATCCCTCATTACATCACATGCAACCCAATCTTATAAGAACAACCTAGCATTTTCTATCACTTATTTGAGCAGACAGTCAGGATCAATAGGAAAAAGTGTAACAAGATAAAAAATAACTGCCATAACTACCATTTTGCCTGGAAATGTTTGGATACAGTATAATAGCCAATGATAACGGCGAAAGTAAACAACAACATTGCATAATCTGTTATCTCAAATAACAGATTAGAAAAAGATGTAAATTGACTTTTTATTATTAATAGAGTATGTAGTATAGTTGATTACCATGGCAACTAAGGAATGCCTTCGTCAGGGACAGAACTGCAATTTAAAGTATTTGTAGAGGTAGGTGGCAGAGGTGCTAAATGACGTCTAATTTGCATAATTATCCATACTATATGCATGTAATTGTACTCGACACTGTAGAGAGGGAATTGGCATTGTGGGGGAGACAAAAAGTGAGTAAAAACAACATGAAAAGCAAAATAGATGTGTTTGGAACTACAAATGAATCAGTTTTAAAGGCCTACTGAAACCCACTACTACCGACCACGCAGTCTGATAGTTTATATATCGATGATGAAATCTTAACATTGCAACACATGCCAATACGGCCGGGTTAACTTATAATGTGCAAATTTAAATTTCCCGCCACACTTCCGGTTGAAAACATCTAGATATGATGACGTATGCGCGTGACGTAAACGGTTGATAGAAGTATTGGTACCCCATTGAATACAATACAAAAAAGCTCTGTTTTCATTTCAAAATTCCACAGTATTCTGGACATCTGTGTTGGTGAATCTTTTGCAATTTGTTTAATGAACAATGGAGACTGCAAAGAAGAAAGTTGTAGGTGGGATCGGTGTATTAGCGGCGGACTACAGCAACACAACCAGGAGGACAGAGATGGATAGCAGATGCGCTAGCCGCCGAACTCACCTTAAATTCCTCCGTCTCGCCGACCGCATCTGTGATCAGGTGAAGTCCTTCGTCGCACCATTGATCGCTGGAACGCAGGTGAGCACGGGTGTTGATGAGCAAATGAGGGCTGGCTGGCGTAGGTGGATAGCTAATGTTTTTAGCATAGCTCTGTGAGGTCCG
>NC_084744.1:41015249-41100249 GCF_033978785.1 Entelurus aequoreus | reverse complement strand
ACACCCATTGTAAAGAATGTAAGTTGGACGTAACTGGTCATGACATGTGAATTAAGTTTATTCATGCCGCAATGCACCAACTAATCACTTATCTTATTAGCCATTTATTTCCTCCAGGGCATTGCCGCTTCTGCTCCTGTACTTATTATAACAGCAGTGAGGAGGCGCTGCTGAGGCCACATCCCACAGGGTTGTTGGCGAAAGGTGAAGTGAGACGAGGAAATGCTTAGCAGCAACTCACCGGGCTGTTGGATTGTTGGATGAGTTTGCTCTCCCACATCTTTAGACGGCGCTCCCGCACCTTCAGCTCCTGCTCTTTGCTGCTCAGTTCTCTCTCCAGCTTCTTCAGCCGCTCCAGCGTGGCTTCAATCTCACACCTGCAGTGAACAGCAGAACTTATCACCCAGAGTCAAGGAAAACCCTCTTTGACATGTTGGTGAGCATCTGGATAAAGGACTGTATTGTCACTGTTGAAGTTACCATTGATAATGGCACCACCATAAATGTCCAAATAAGGATAGGATAGACCGGGGGCCCCAAACTTTTTGACTCAGGGGCTGCATTGGGTTAAAAAAATTTTGGCCAGGGGCCCGGCTGTATATATATATATATATATATATATATATATATATATATATATATATATATATATATATATATATATATATATATATATATATATATATATATATATATATATATATATATATATATATATATACAGATAAAATAATTTGTGTTAAGTTAAAGTACCCATGATTGTCACACACACACTAGGTGTGGCGAAATTATTCTCTGCATTTGACCCGTCACCCTTGATCACCCCCAGGGAGGTGAGGGGAAGCAGTGAGCAGCAGTGGGCAGCAGCGGTGGCCGCGCCTGGGAATCATTTTTGGTGAATTAACCCCCAATTCCAACCCTGAGTGCCAAGCAGGGAGGTAATGGGTCCCATTTTTATAGTCTTTGGTATGACTCGACCAGGGTTTGAACTCACAACCTACCGATCTCAGGGCAGACACTGTAACCACTAGGTTATATATATATATATATATATATATATATATATATATATATATATATATATATATATATATATATATATATATATAGTACAGACCAAAAGTTTGGACACACCTTCTCATTCAATGCGTTTTTCTTTATTTTCCTAACTATTTACATTGTAGATAGTCACATCAAAACTATGAATGAACACATGTGGAGTTATGTACTTAACAAAAAAAGGTGAAATAACTGAAAACATGTTTTATATTCTAGCAAAAGGTGGCTATTTTGAAGAAACTAGAATACAAAACATGTTTTCAGTTATTTCACCTTTTTTTGTTAAGTAAGTAAGTTTTGATGTGACTATCTATAATGTAAATAGTCATGAAAATAAAGATTGGATGAGAAGGTGTGTCCAAACTTTTGGCCTGTACTGTATAAAGAGGGAGGTGTCACAATAATAAATGCAGTAGAGGGGACAGACTGGAATGTTCCACATAGTGACAGAACATCAGGTATTGTCATGTAACGTACACATTTTGTGTAATTATAACAATAATAATGCTTGATATAATACAATATACACTACCGTTCAAAAGTTTGGGGTCACCCAAACAATTTTGTGGAATAGCCTTCATTTCTAAGAACAAGAATAGACTGTCGAGTTTCAGATGAAAGTTCTCTTTTTCTGGCCATTTTGAGCGTTTAATTGACCCCACAAATGTGATGCTCCATAAACTCAATCTGCTGAAAGGAAGGTCAGTTTTGTAGCTTCTGTAACGAGCTAAACTGTTTTCAGATGTGTGAACATGATTGCACAAGGGTTTTCTAATCATCAATTAGCCTTCTGAGCCAATGAGCAAACACATTGTACCATTAGAACACTGGAGTGATAGTTGCTGGAAATGGGCCTCTATACACCTATGTAGATATTGCACCAAAAACCAGACATTTGCAGCTAGAATAGTCATTTACCACATTAGCAATGTATAGAGTGTATTTCTTTAAAGTTAAGACTAGTTTAAAGTTATCTTCATTGAAAAGTACAGTGCTTTTCCTTCAAAAATAAGGACATTTCAATGTGACCCCAAACTTTTGAACGGTAGTGTATGTACAAGACATGATTGATCCTGTTATTCCTCTTAAAGTAGGCCAAGTTGACTGACATTGTGTCTACACGCTAACAATAAAACAGAACAATGCAACTGGTTGAAGGAGAGGGAAGACATGCACCCCTGAGAGGCAGAGAGGGTAAACACAATCCCACAAGCATGTGGTTGTTGTGGCACAGACAACTATGAACTATGACAATACACCTCATGCAGATTTGACTTCTAATGCTGGCTTTTAGACTTTTTAGTGTGTTACTTTCAGTTGCTGTGAAAGTGACACACATCACAATAAGACTGCAAACATTCTTGCCACACCCTGCTTTTCGGAGGTGACTCAGACCTCTTGAATGACTGCACAATAAGTGAGGCTCCACTTACATCTCCATAGACTCATGGGATGCTGCATCTAAAGTAGGTTTTACAATGGTTACTTTTCATTGACACTATGTATTCAATAGTATATAGTGATTGCAGTTTGCAATGGTGCAGAGCAGCGGCATTATACTGAGGGCTTGTTTTTTATGCTAGAAACACCTCTTATTCCATCCATCCATCCATTTTCTACCGCTTATCCCTTTCGGGGTCGCCGGAGCCTATCTCAGCTGCATTCGGGCGGAAGGCGGTGTACACCCTGGACAAGTCACCACCTCATCACAGGGCCAACATAAGCATATTCTACAATTTTTTGGTCCTAGGGGACTTGCTCGGGGGGAGGGGGGGCGGGGGCGTGGTTATGGGCGTGGTTAAGAGGAGAGTATATTTACAGCTAGAAGTCCCCAACTCAAGTATTTCATATATATATATATATATATATATATATATATATATATATATATATATATATATATATATATATATATATATATATATATATATATATATATATATATATATATATTATTATATATATAAATAAAAGAAATACTTGAATTTTAGTGTTTATTTATTTACACATATACACACACACACACACAACACTCATCTACTCATTGTTGTACTTGAAAGTACAATGCTTTGTTAAGGGTTGAATTGTCCATCCTCTTTCTATTCTCTGTCACTATTTTTCTAACAATGCTGAACACCCTCTCTGATGATGCATTGCTGTGTGGCACGCACAAAAGTGCTTTCATCAAATGCACGAGAGTGTGGAATCTTCCATCTCTCCCTAGCATGGCCCAAAACCGGTCAATCCTTGCTTCCTGGGGAAGATCTTCCCTGGCAAGCAATTGGTACTCCAGTACTTGTACCCGGAGGCTGGTCAGGTCCAATCGCAGCTGCGGCAGACTTTTTTTTTTTGGGGGGGGGGGGGGGGGGCGTGGCCTCCAGCTCTGGCTGAATACCGGGAGTTTGTTGGGAGAAAATCTGTCGGGAGGTTGTCGGGAGAAGCGCTGAATATCGGGATTCTCCCGCTAAAAACGGGAGGGTTGGCAAGTATGGGCAGAAGTTAGCTAATTGCTTTGTAGATGTGAGAAACAGCGGGAGGCAGTGTGCAGGTAAAAAGGTGCCTAATGCTTAACCCAAAAATAAACAAAAGGTGAGTGCCCCTAAGAAAAGGCATTAAAGCTTAGGGAAGGCTATGCAGAACGAAACTAAAACTGAACTGACTACAAAGTAAACAAAAACAGAATGCTGGACGACAGCAAAGACTTACTGTGGAGCAAAGACGGCGTCCACAATGTACATCCGTACATGACATGACAATCAACACTGTCCCCACCAAGAATAATAAAAACAACTGAAATATTCTTGATTGCTAAAACAAAGTAGATGCGGGAAATATCGCTCAAAGGAAAACATGAAACTGCTACAGGAAAATACCAAAAAAAGGGAAAAAGCCACCAAAATACGAGCGCAAGACAAGAAGTAAAACACTACACACAGGAAAACAGCAAAAAACTCCAAATAAGTCAGGGTGTGATGGGACAGGTGGTGACAGTACACCTACTTTGAGACAAGAGTTATAGTGATTGGTTATGGTTTAAAGTCATATCCAACAATTGCGACGACGACTTTTTACTGTCAACAGAGTTTCGTTTTTTAATGATTTCTGCTGGTGGTGTGCCTCCGCATTTTTTCAACGCAAAAAATGTGCCTTGGCTCAAAAAAGGTTGAAAAACACTGTTTTAGTGAATGGGACACCCAAAAATGTACATGAAAATAAAGAAAGTGGGATTAACAATATTAACTATGAACAATAAAACACTGAATATTAACAACATATTTTACTTCTCAGACCAGCCCCTCTATAGTTGTGTATCTTTTACAATCAGGCAATACACAACAAAAATGTAAAAAAACAGCAAAATATGAATGCAAAGTGTAATAAACACCTACAATATGATATATTATAACTTTTATGCAGAAATTTGCTGTGACGTAGATTACCGTAATAACTCCTATACCACCCAAAAGCGCAGATTTCAACCATTGAAATACTTTTTATAGCAAGACTTACGCTCATTTAGAAACATCACTGCACATCTAAATGGCGGAGACAGTTTTGTTGTTGAAGCTACGCTGCTGCCCACTGCTCCCCTCACCTCCCAGGGTGTGATCAAGGGGATGGGTCAAATGCAGAGGACAAATTTCACCACACCTAGTGTGTGTGTGTGACAATCATTGGTACTTTAACTTTAACTTAACTTAAGATCTAAAAAAAATATGTAGAACATCCGGTGGGCTGAATTAAATATCTTAACGGGCTGCATGTTTCATGGGGCGGTAAAGCTCGGTTGGTAAAGCAGCCGTGCCAGCAACTTGAGTGTTCCAGGTTCGATGCCTGCTTCCGCCATCCTAGTCGTTGCCGTTGTGTCCTTGGGCAAGACACTTTACCCACCTGCTCCCAGTGTCACCCATACTGGTTTAAATGTAACTAAGCTATTGGGTTTCACTATGTAAAAGCGCTTTGAGTCACTAGAGAAAAGTGCTATATAAATACAATTCACTTTATGTCTAGAGGGCTCTCATAATGATACAAAAATCTTATTCAGAAGGTTGTAAACTGTTTATTTTATGCTCTAGCTTAATCTAATTCATGGTTCCTCTTTGCAAAATTTAATTCATCACAGTCATGTCCGGAACCAATTAACGAGGCACAACTGTAATAGAATACATGAAGTTAATTTAATTTAAAAAATACATTTAAATGGTTTGTAAAAACAGGAAATAATGAATGAATTAAACAAAAATAAATATATAAATAAATACTCCCCTGTCAATAAAATAATGAACACAACTATATTGGTAAAACTGTTATTGTACAAGTTTACTTGCTCAACTTCTCTGATAACTTTTAACTCTCGCATTCAACAGGACCTTGTCCTGCCCTGTTCTGACTTGTCTTTACAGAACATATTGAACATTTGAAAGGTCAACTTTTTCTTGCCTTGAAACCCTAAATGCAAACCTCCAAACTTGAGACGAACACTGAGGGGGGAAACTAAAAAACGAGCGCAAACTACAAAACACGGCCTGGTGGAGTCGACTACCGTCCGCCACCTGTAGGACTTGACTTTGTACACGTGCCCCGTCTCTAGTTTCACCTGCGCGGACACGACGGCGCCAACACGCCTGGTGGAGGAGAAGAAGAAGAAGCCACGCGGCGCCATCCCCGCCGAGGGGCTGATGCAGAATAAAGTAGCAGCTGAGACTCAGGCTGTGCTAAACATCAACTGAACCTCCAGCTGCTCATACAGCCCAATTAAACACTTCTACTTGAAAAAGATGGTGATTATTTTTAGGGCCTTATGGGTAAAGAGAGGAAATATATCCAGATGGAGGATTCTTTCGAGGTTTTTATGCCTTTATGTCGCCATCAGTCAAGTCATTAAAGATCTATATGAAGCGTCTCCACTCCTTTTTTGTATTTCCCCGACCCCCGTCAGCTACATTTCCACATCATTCTTTACAAACAGTCGCACATTTCCTTTAGGCTGAGAGTGCATATTGACTTCTAAATACATTTAGTTGGCCTGCAGAATGGCTCATTACTTTACCTCCATTCAGACTTGTTGTGGAGGAAAGAGTTGCACTGTTCGGAGAGTTGGCTGTCGTTCCACATGGACTCCAAAGTAGACAGGATCTGCTTGAACGTCGGCCTCTCCTGAATTGACAGAGCCAACTTTTAGCGGCCGGTGTTGTTGGCCACGATGGCAGTTGAAGTAGTCACGCGACTTACTTTTGGATCTGTCCTCCAGCAGTCCCTCATCAGCTCTGCAAAGCTGGCAGGGCAGCCGCTGGGGATGGTTAGCCTCTAGAACACACAAACGTACACCTGGGTTTTAGAAATATACCTAAAATAATCCAATACAAGAGCTGAGTGAGATGTTCAGATAACTACAAATACCAGATTGTTCCATACACTTGGCTGGAAAAATGTCTGTCCACTACAGGGGACATGAAATCAAATAATTGAGAATCAATGGGACAACATGTTATGCCCTCACTCATTAAAGGCCTACTGAAATGAATTTTTTTCATTTAAACGGGGATAGCAGATCCATTCTATGTGTCATGCTTGATCATTTCGCGATATTGCCATATTTTTGCTGAAAGGATTTAGTAGAGAACATCGACGATAAAGTTGCAACTTTTGGTCGCTGATAAAAAAAAGCCTTGCCTGTACCGGAAGTAGCGTGACGTCAACAGTTGACAGTCTCCTCACATTTCCCCATTGTTTACACCAGCAGCTAGAGCGATTTGGACCGAGAAAGCGAGGATTACCCCATTAATTTGAGCGAGGATGAAAGATTCGTGGATGAGGAACGTTAGAGTGAAGGACTAGAATGCAGTGCAAGACATATATCTTTTTTCGCTCTGACCGTAACTTAGGTACAAGCTGGTTCATTGGATTCCACACTCTCTCCTTTTTCTATTGTGGATCACGGATTTGTATTTTAAACCACCTCGGATACTATATCCTCTTGAAAATGAGAGTCGAGAACGCGAAATGGACATTCACAGTGACTTTTATCTCGACAATACATCGGTGAAACACTTTAGCTAGAGAGCTAACGTGATAGCATCGTGCTTAACTGCATATAGAAACAAAATAAATAAATCCCTGACTGGAAGGATAGACAGACGATCAACAATACTATTAAACCATGGACATGTAACTACACGGTTAATGCTTTCCAGCCTGGCGAAGGTTAACAATGCTGTTGCTAACGACGCCATTGAAGCTAACTTAGCAACCAGACCTCACAGAGCTATGCTAAAAACATTAGCGCTCCACCTACGCCAGCCAGCCCTCATCTGCTCATCAACACCCGTGCTCACCTGCGTTCCAGCGATCGACGGTGCGACGAAGGACTTCACCTGATCACAGATGCGGTCGGCGAGACGGAGGAAGTTAAGGTGAGTTCGGCGGCTAGCGCGTCTGCTATCCATCTCTGTCCTCCTGGTTGTGTTGCTGTAATCCGCCGCTAATACACCGATCCCACCTACAACTTTCTTCTTTGCAGTCTCCATTGTTCATTAAACAAATTGCAAAAGATTCACCAACACAGATGTCCAGAATACTGTGGAATTTTGAGATGAAAACAGAGTTTTTTTGTATAGGATTCAATGGGTCCGCATACTTCCCGTTTCAATGATTGACGTCACGCGCATACGTCATCATACATAGACGTTTTCAACCGGAAGTTTAGCGGGAAATTTAAAATTGCACTTTATAAGTTAACCCGGCCGTATTGGCATGTGTTGCAATGTTAAGATTTCATCATTGATATATAAACTATCAGACTGCGTGGTCGGTAGTAGTGGGTTTCAGTAGGCCTTTAACACATCATAATGGGACTGTCTTGATTAAGGCTGGACTAGTAATCGAATGAGGTGGCGACTTGGTGTACCCCGCCTACCGCCCGAATGCAGCTGAGATAGGCTCCAGCGACCCCCCGCAACCCCGAAAGGGATAAGCGGTAGAATAATGGATGGATGGATGGATAGTAGAGATGTCCGATAATATCGGCCTGCCGATATTATCGGCCGATAAATACTTTAAAATGTAATATCGGAAATTATTGGTATCGTTTTTTTTATTATCGGTATGTTTTTTTAAATTTTTTTATTAAATCAACATAAAAAACACAAGATACACTTACAATTAGTGCACCAACCCAAAAAAAACTCCCTCCCCCATTTACACTCATTCACACAAAAGGGTTGTTTCTTTCTGTTATTAATATTCTGGTTCCTACATTATATATCAATATATATCAATACAGTCTGCAAGGGATACAGTCCGTAAGCACACATGATTGTGCGTGCTGCTGGTCCACTAATAGTACTAACCTTTAACAGTCAATTTTACTCATTTTCATTCATTACTAGTTTCTATGTAACTGTTTTTATATTGTTTTACTTTCTTTTTTATTCAAGAAATGTTTTTAAATTTATTTATCTTATTTTATTAATTTTTTTTAAAAAGGACCTTATCTTCACCATACCTGGTTGTCCAAATTAGGCATAATAATGTGTTAATTCCACGACTGTATCAGAATCAGAAAGAATCAGAATCGTTTTATTGCCATTGTTTGAGAACGGGTTCACAAACCAGGAATTTTTCTTGGTGTATATCGTATCGGTAATTAAGAGTTGGACAATATCGGAATATCGGATATCGGCAAAAAGCCTTTATCGGACATCCCTAATGGATAGTAATTGAATTTTGATTTACATTTTGGCTTTTCACCATGATCCTAAAAAGATACTAACAGAAAAAAATATATATACTAATGGGCCTTGTGACCTGCATGCAAATTCCTGAGCTTGTAGTGAAAAAAGGACCACATCCACCAGAAGTTTGGAATCTCATCCATGGTTGCCACTCCCATTTGTATCCCACATAAGGGCTGGGCGATATGGTTGAAAACTGTATCACGATATTAGTTGTTTATGTTGGTGGATATCAACATATAGTAATATTTTTTTAATGACTTATAAAAAATATGAACCAGGAGAAAAATATATTGAATGTTAACATTTCAATTTCAACGACTTGTCCAGGGTGTACCCCGCCTTCCGCCCGAATGCAGCTGGGATAGGCTCCAGCAACCCCCGCGACCCTGAAAAGGACAAGCGGTAGAAAATGGATGGATGGATGGATGGATTTCAATTTCAAATGAAACCTTCCTCTGATTATAATCCCCTCAGCTATCAAGGCAGAGAGGAAAGGAAATGTCAACGCAACCATGGAAAACACTCAAACAACCGATGTAAACAAAAGTCTAAAATCACAGTTAACCCTTGACAACAAGCTCTTTACATAAAAAAATAAGGAATACGTAAGAAATGCTTAATAAAATGTAACAAAATAGTGCAACGTGTGAAAATGTAAACACTTTTTTGCCTGTTTAGTGCCAGGAAGTTATGTGGTTATTTGGTCTGTTACTCTTATTCAAGTATGGAAGTGATTTTATGTTTTACCATAATTATTATTTAAATATTATTGGACCAAATTGTCATTTTAAAGTAGCACACTTGTTACATTTGGTTATTTATTTCATTTGTACAGTCCTGCACTTTAGTTCCTACCTGTTGTTTCTCCAAAGAACCGCTTGGAATTTGCCACATTTGTGGATACCTCCACATATGGTAGAGATTAGGGTCGTACGGTATACTGGTACTAATAAAGTACAGCAGTTATAATGAATTAAAATAGGTATTATACTGCCTCTGTCAGTCGCTTCATGTCTTATTTACGTGCCTCCACTTGGACAGCGTCTTCTCCCCGTCATCTTTGTTGTAGCGGTGTAGCGTCAAGGACAGAGTGGAAGAAGTGTCAAAAGATGGAGCATTCAAACTTTACTTCAATCAATAACAGAGCAGCATCTCCTCATCGCTGGCTCACTAGTGCAACAACAACGCCCGAAATGTGTCCCGTGAAAAACCGTCCGACCGGAACTCTCTAATAACTAAAGTTCCTTGGGTGAATAATGTAAACTCACTACACGTTTTAGTGCTTTCATGGTGAGTTTACTGAAAGATATAAGTAAGAACTTTACACTACTTTATATTAGAAATGGCAACAGTGGAGGATGAATGTCACATAACAAGAAGATAGAGAAGAAGAAGAAGATTATCGACTACGGTGTCTGCACGGACTACAAAGGCGGAAGCACGCACATTTTCAGGACTTATGCAGATCCCAAATACAGATCAGCAGGTACCAGAAAGTAAGAAAAGTTGGTTTTGCATAATATTGTGAAACAAAACACCAGATAATATGTCTTACCTTATACACACACCATAATAATACTCCTATGTTGAAGCACAGTACAATACATCAAGCGGTGTGGCTTCATAGCTTACCAAAGTCCTACTAAAACATTTTGATAGATTTTTGAGCGCCGTGTGTAATGTTCTATATTTTCAATGGAACATATAAAATGTTGGTGTTGTTTACTTGAGTCATATTGCAGTCTACATGTATCTCTTATGTGTGACTACCATCATATTGCAGTCTACACGTATCTCTTATGTGTGACTGCCATCTACTGGTCACACTTATCATTTCAGTATGTACCAAATGAAATAGTTTTTAGGTCTGTAAGCACAACCAAAATTATTCCATACATTAGGCGCACTGGGTTATAAGGCGCACTGTCGAGTTTTAAGAAAATGAAAGGATTTTAAGTGTGCCTTATAGTCCGAAAAATACGGTAATTTAAAATAGAATTTTGGTGGTTCAAAATACAAATTTTTTCCAATGAAAAAAAACTTTTTTTTATTAATGATTTCATTATTAATCAAAATAACCGTGATTATTATTTTTGCCACAATCGTCCAGCCCTGGTCTAAATGCAGCTTGTTGTAAAATCTCCGTACAGTAGATGCTGAAGTTTTCATGTTTTTTGCTCACATGCGTAATGGTCCATTGTTAGAATAATTATGTGTAAGTTATCACACAACTCTTATGCTTAAAGGCCGGTGCTATAGTTATTATCAATTGTGCTGAAGTTGCATTTTTCTATCTGTGCAAAGGGACATCGTCTCGTATCAGTGTTTGTGTCCAGAATCGGCCTGCTGACTGCCAAGGCCGAACATCGAGTGCCGTGACGCAGACAAAGCGGAGACAGGGCGATATCACGAGTGTCAGCACATGTGCATTTCATGAATAATCATATATTGTGTCTAACTGGGGCAGCTGAAATGACCCCCCTTCCTTCAGCAGCAGCCTCAGTGATGTAACCAGGGACCTCCCAAATAAATAGAGGAGCACATGGGCTGGACTTTAGAGCGTAGTTTGGTTCTATAACTAGAGTACAGCCCAAAACGTCTCTCCTCATTGAGCTAAATTGAACTCTGTCTCTGCATGATTCCTTGCTTCTTGTCTGTTTAATAGATGTCATCAGTGTTTAAACCTGACATTCATTAAGTTAATTTGATTGTTGTCTCATCTACGAACCCCACCCTTCACCCAAACGCCACAGATACTTTAGATTATGGGAGACATCAAATACACAATGTATCCCACTGGGAAGTCTTCACTTCAATCAAGACGAGGTCAGCAATAGTTTCCATTTATGTGATACATACATGTGCCATCTAATGAGGTCCAAGGCAAGAGCTGTGTGAATGATGCTACCTTTATAGATAGAGAACAATAATGGATCAGTTTAATTAACACTTTGCATGATGCTAGTTGTGGCTTGCAGTGATGTACAACTGGAAGCCTGCAAGTGGATCGCAACGACAAATGAAAATTAATAGCGATCGGCTTGTGTTTCGACTCGTCCGTCTCCATGTTTGCGGGCAAATGTGTCATTAAAATACCTCGTCTTTCTCCACAACGAGCCAAGCCACTTGCAAGCCTTCCAGTCCTTTGAATGGTACCTCACGAGTCAGCATTTCCCACAGCACCTGTGACACGGGCAGATCTAAATTACTGACAGAATTACAGCACAATAAAACACACATTTAAACAAAAAAAACTAACAAAAAGTATTAATTACTGATGGAGAAATGCTAGAAACATGCTGTATTCACACACTTATTTGCATTTCAACAGCCAGACGTTATTTTCAATGTTTGACTTTCTGTGCAATACTTAGGTACCGGTAAGTCAGGGGTGTCCAAACTTCTTCCACTGAGGGCCGCACACAGAAAAATCAAAGCAAGCGGGGGCCATTTTGATATATTTTTATTTTAAAAACCAATACAATATATGTATAAAAAATATACATTAAGGCCTCCACTCAGGCTTGATCCCGGGGAACCCAAAGGGTTTTGGTCCAAAAAATATTTAAAATGTGTCATTATTCAGTATTATTATTTAAAATGTATCAATATTCAGTATTATTATCTCTAGGTCAACATTAGGTCTACCTGTCAATATAACGTTTTTAAAGATTTAAGTCGTATGCTCTTTTTGTCAAAGAAAACCCTGTTTTTTTATGGAAAAAACACAAAATATGCAATATTTTCACCCAATAACATTTTTAAGAGGAATATTTCAGATTATATATTAATTGGAGCCTTAAAAAGGTCAATAACTCATAACACCATTGATTTTCATTATTATTTTTTGAGCAATGACACTTAAAAACAAATCACACAAAAATTATTGGGGAACCAAAAGGGTCCTACTCATTAAAGTGTTAAAAAATAAATTATGCATTTTTTTTACTGTTTACTTTTAACACAATAATCTCGAGATCAACTTCAGATCTATCCGTCAATTATACGTTGCACTGTTGTTTATGTTTTTTGTTTGTTCGTTTTAGGCCCTTCTTTAAAAAAAAAATTAAAAAAAAAAAAAGCAAAATTTTTTATATGGCAAACACAAAATATGCAACATTTTCCCCAAAAAATATCTCAAAGTGCAATATTTAATGTGACGTAATTGGAGCCTTGGATAGGTCAATAATTCATATTAACATTGATTTTGATTCATTATTATTTTTTAAAGAAAGAAACAGCCTGCATGGCAGCTTTGTGTTATTAGAGTAAACATTGCAACATGTTCTTGTTACATTTCACCTGTTTGGTCTTTCATACCACTTTTTATGTTTTTAATTTTTTTAATCGTATTTTAAAAGGGGCCGTGGGGCCATTAAAAAATGACCTGCGGGCCGCAAATGGCCCCCTGCGGTAAGTAATGTCAAACCAATGTAAAGAAACATTGTTTTAATGGAACTGATGACACCATTAGAATATTAAATAAAGCGAAGACCCACTTTAAAACCAAACATATTTTCCGCACTCAATAGAGATAGCAAGCGCAGTATTTTGAAGAAGAGACAAGGTGTTACAAAGATGGAGCACTTCTACAAAGGTCAACATTGCAGCTGATGTTGGAAATACATAAATGCTTTTTAGTCATGAATGCATCAAGTGTCCTTGTAGAGAAGAACATTTTGGGCTGCCGAAATCTTAAAAGCAACATGAAAAAGGTTAAAAACCTAGTTAGTGTCACAGGTATAATTAAGCCATCGTATTTAGTATGCATTGTTTCCCTCCAACATGTCAGCAATGTATATAATACTAATTGATCAGATTATACGTGTATTAGAACAATTTACAACGAGTTTGCACATGTCTCTACACCAGACCTGGGCAAAATAGGGCCCGCGGACCACATGTGGCCCATTAAGATTTTCAATCCGGCCCGCCTGACGTTCTACATCATTTTTTTAGACCTTTAACATCAAAAGTGTATTTGCCATTATGATGTGCAGTGATGTTTTTAAATGAGCGTACGTCTTGAACTATAGAAAGTATTTCAATGGTTGAAATCTGCACTTTTGGGTGTTACAGGAGTTATTAGGGTAATCTAGGTCACAGCAGCTCAGACCAGGAACAAAGCAGAGCAGCCAGTCCCAAACACATGAGCCAGGAACAGATGCGGAAGCACATTTTTTTACAACAAATTTCTGCATAAAAGTGATAATATATCATATTCTAGGTGTTTATTACACTTTGCATTCATATTTTGCTCTTTGTTACAATTTTGTTGTGTTTAGCTTGATTGTAAAAGATACACAACTATGGAGGAGCTGGTCTGAGAAGTAAAAGATGTTCATACGTTATTAATATTCAGCGTTTTATTGCTCATAGTTAATATTGTAAATCCCACTTTCTTTATTTTTATGTACATTGTGGGTGTCCCATTCACTAAAACAGTGTTTTTCAAATGTTTTTGAGCCAAGGCGCATTTTTTCAACGCAAAAAACGAAGGCACACCACCAGCAGAAATCATTAAAAAACGAAACTCTGTTGACAGTAAAAAGTCGTTGTCGCAATTGTTGGATATGACTTTAAACTATAACCAAGCATGCATCAATATAGCTCTTGTCTCAAAGTAGGTGTACTGTCACCACCTGTCACATCACCCCCTGACTTATTTTGAGTTTTTTGCTGTTTTCCTGTGTAGTGTTTTAATTCTTGTCTTGCACTCCTATTTTGGTGGCTTTTCCTCTTTTTTTGGTGTTTTCCTGTAGCAGTTTCATGTCTTCCTTTGAGCGATATTTCCCGCATCTACTTTGTTTTAGCAATCAAGAATATTTCAGTTGTTTTTATCCTTCTCTGTGGGGACATTGTTGATTGTCATGTCATGTTCGGATGTACTTTGTGGACGCCGTCTTTGCTGTCGTCCAGCATTCTGTTTTTGTTTACTTTGTAGCCAGTTCAGTTTTAGTTTTGTTCTGCATAGCCTTCCCTAAGCTTAAATCCCTTTTCTTAGGGGCACTCACCTTTTGTTTACTTTTGGTTTAAGAATTAGACACCTTTTTACCTGGACACTGCCTCCCGCTGTTTCCGACATCTACAAAGCAATTAGCTAACGGCTGCCACCTACTGTAATGGAAGAGTATTACACGGTTACTCTGCAGAGCTCTAGACAACACCGACACTCAACAACAACACATCATGTTCATCACATCAGTGTTTTATTGTTCATAGTTAATATTGTAAATCCCACTTTCTTTATTTTCAAGTACAAACCCCGTTTCCATATGAGTTGGGAAATTGTGTTAGATGTAAATATATAAACGGAATACAATGATTTGCAAATCATTTTCAACCCATATTCAGTTGAATATGCTACAAAGACAACATATTTGATGTTCAAACTGATAAACATTTTTTTTTTGCAAATAATCATTAACTTTAGAATTTGATGCCAGCAACACATGACAAAGAAGTTGGGAAAGGTTGCAATAAATACTGATAAAGTTGAGGAATGCTCATCAAACACTTATTTGGAACATCCCACAGGTGAACAGGCAAATTGGGAACAGGTGGGTGCCATGATTGGGTATAAAAGTAGATTCCATGAAATGCTCAGTCATTCACAAACAAGGATGGGGCTAAGGTCACCACTTTGTCAACAAATGCGTGAGCAAATTGTTGAACAGTTTAAGAAAAACCTTTCTCAACCAGCTATTGCAAGGAATTTAGGGATTTCACCATCTACGGTCCGTAATATCATCAAAGGGTTCAGAGAATCTGGAGAAATCACTGCATGTAAGCAGCTAAGCCCGTGACCTTCGATCCCTCAGGCTGTACTGCATCAACAAGCGACATCAGTGTGTAAAGGATATCACCACATGGGCTCAGGAACACTTCAGAAACCCACTGTCAGTAACTACAGTTGGTCGCTACATCTGTAAGTGCAAGTTAAAACTCTCCTATGCAGGGCGAAAACCGTTTATCAACAACACCCAGAAAAGCAGTCGGCTTCACTGGGTCATCTAAGATGGACTGATACAAAGTGGAAAAGTGTTCTGTGGTCTGACGAGTCCACATTTTAAATTTTTTTTGGAAACTGTGGACGTCGTGTCCTCCGGACCAAAGAGGAAAAGAACCAAGACATGGGTAACTTACACATCTGTGAAGGCACCATTTATGCAGAAAGGTAATACAGGTTTTGGAGCAACATATGTTGCCATCCAAGCAAAGTTACCATGAACCCCTGCTTATTTCAGCAAGACAATGCCAAGCCACGTGTTACATCAACGTGGCTTCATAATAAAAGAGTGCGGGTACTAGACTGGCCTGCCTGTAGTCCAGACCTGTCTCCCATTGAAAATGTGTGGCGCATTTTGAAGCCTAAAATACCACAACGGAGACCCCCGGACTGTTGAACAACTTAAGCTGTACATCAAGCAAGAATGGGAAAGAATTCCACGTGAGAAGCTTAAAAATTGTGTCTCCTCAGTTCCCAAACGTTTACTGAGTGTTGTTAAAAGGAAAGGCCATGTAACACAGTGGTGAACATGCCCTTTCCCAACTACTTTGACACGTGTTGCAGCCATGAAATTCTAAATTAATGATTATTTGCAAAAAAAAAAAAAAAGTTTATGAGTTTGAACATCAAATATCTTGTCTTTGTAGTGCATTCAATTGAATATGGGTTGAAAAGGATTTGCAAATCATTGTATTCCATTTATATTTACATCTAACACAATTTCCCAACTCATATGGAAACGGGGTTTGTACAATTTGGGTGTCCCATTCAGTAAAAAACTATAAAATTCCATTCCGTTTTTTTTAGGTGGTCTGTCATGACTTTTAAAGAACTCTATGGGACATTGTGACTTTTGGTATTGTTCCTGGAAAAAAGGGACCCAAACACACATACTGTACAGCAGATTTTTACAGTATATATCATTTATACACACATACACATTGGCCCCCCTAGACACATTGTTTTCTCTCAATGTGGCCCCTGAGTCCAAATATTTGCCCAGCTCTTCTCTACACAAAGGCTGCATACAGTAAGTGTTTGAAAATGGCTGTGTGTGAAGATGACTTAGATCATGTGACTTTCCCTAACTGTGGTCGCCGCCACTCACCACAGCGTAGGAGAAGGTGTCACAGGTCTCAGACACGGGCAGACTCTGGATGACCTCGGGCGCCATCCATGGAAAGGTACCCACTAGAGACATGTGAGTCGTGTGGGTCAGAAACTTGGAGGCCCCAAAATCACAGATCTGGAAAAAGACAAAAATGAGTCAGAAAATACTTTTTGCTGCACCGCTTGTTGCCGGGCAGAATTCGCGGCGCACCACTAAGTTGTTCAGTGTCTGAATATAAGACGAAGACCTTACTTGCCTTAAGAGCTGTGCTAGAGTTGACAGACTTACTGGCTATCACTGCTTGGATAACGCTAATGAGTGGGCTGCTTACAGAGGACCTGGGGCCGTACTTATCAAGCTTCTTAGAGTGCCATTTTACACTTAAGTCCTGAGAATTTGCGAAATTTAGTCCTACTCTCAAACTTAAGAATAAAAGCTTTTTATCAACGTTCTTAAGTCTAAGAATCACTCCTACTCTCCACGATATTTAAGAGACCTTCAGAGGTGTCTTAAGTGGTTAGGGTTCAATTCCCACCTTCTACCTTCCTAGTCACGTCCGTTGTGTCCTTGGGCAAGACACTTCACCCTTTGCCTCTGATGGCTGCTGGTTAGCGCCTTGCATGGCAGCTTCCGCCATCAGTGTGTGAATGTTTGTGTGAATGGGTAAATGTGGAAATACTGTCAAAGCGCTTTGAGTACCTTGAAGGTAGAAAATTTATAGGAGTTGCCAGCAGGGGATGGCACTGAGGCGAGAGAGACGTGCGCGAACGTTCAGGGAACGGAACAATGTTTTTTTTTTTTTGATGACGAGCAGCTGATCAAACGGTATCGTTTAGACAGAGCGGATATTATTTTTGTCACAGATTTAATACTTTTCGATTCCTTGTTGATTTCTGCATGTGTCTGCAGTGGGCTAGTATATATAGAGCCACCCACACCAGTTTCAAATTAGTTGCCTAATTAATGAATTGGAAAGAAAATGTTATGACAGTAGCGTATGTGTGTGGCCGTGAGGTGAGTGACGTCAGTGAGTGTGTGGGCGATATAAGAGAGGGAGCGGTAGCGTGAGTGCCGGCGGGGACTAGTTTGTTTTGTATTATTTTGTAGTTTATTGTCAAAATATACACTCCAATTGTCCACTTAAATATTTCCAAGATATTTCTTTATTCTTAGACAACGGATTCCCTTCCGTGATTGGTAATTTCTATGGACACAGAAATGACGTCACCTAAAATTCCGTTTACGGCACATAGTAATGTCGTAATTCAGCTCTGAGTGTGACACTTAGATTCAGTCCTACACTTCGCTGAAAGTGTGAGTAAGACGCTTGATAACTAACTTTTAAGTGCAGCTTTCAGCGAATAATTTATTTACTCTTAAGTCAACTCTTAGCAGACTTCTTAGGAGTAATTCTAAGAAGCTTGATAAGTACGGCCCCTGATCTACTAAAGGCTAGCATGTACTAAAACACGTGCAAACTTAATAGCACACGCAAAGCTGATCTACTAAAGGTGTGCAGAGAGGATTGTGTCTATGACTGAGCAGAACAAGGAGTGCAATCCATTTAGCGTGTCTGTCTGCGTGGATATGCACAAACATACTGATCGTCACAACTGGGAGGAGAAAATGCAAATATAAATATACTGCGCACACAGTTTGATTTATCTAGACAAAACTTAACTGCGAACGTTATTTTGCGTCTTTATTTAGAACGTCTGAAAATTATGTGCAAACTGACAGTTACATACAGTACATTCAATGTGTCTTCTTTATTTATGATAAATGATAAATGGGTTATACTTGTATAGCGCTTTTCTACCTTCAAGGCACTCAAAGCGCTTTGACACTATTTCCACATTCACCCATTCACACACACATTCACACACTGATGGCGGGAGCTGCCATGCAAGGTGCTAACCAGCACCCATCAGGAGCAAGGGTGAAGTGTCTTGCTCAAGGACACAACGGACGTGACCAGGTTGGTAGAAGGTCACTCTCGGCCACTCTCCCAACCGCACAATGTAAATAGTCATTTCCATGACTATTTACATTGTAGATTGTCACATCAAAACTATAAATGAACACATGTGGAGTTTTTTATTTAACAAAAAAAGGTGAAATAACTAAAAACGTGTTTTATATTCTAGTTTCTTCAAAATAGCCACCCTTTACTCCGATTACTGCTTTGCACACTCTTGGTATTCTCCTGATGAGCTTCAAGCACACCTGTGGAGTGAAAACCATTTCAGGTGACTACCTCTTGAAGCTCATGGAGAGAATGCCAAGAGTGTGCATAGCAGTAATCAGAGCAAAGGGTGGCCATTTTGAAGAAACTAGAATATAAAACATGTTTTCAGTTATTTCACCTTTTTTTGTTAAATACATAACTCCACATGTGTTCATTCATAGTTTTGATGTGACAATCTACAATGAAAATAGTCATGAAAATAAAGAAAACGCATTGAATGAGAAGGTGTGTCCAAACTTTTGGCCTGTACTGTACATCCTACGTAAGTTTGTCAACATATATGGACTGTCAAAAATAAAACATTTGACATTGTGTCTATTAACCATATCATTTTATATAATTTTATAGCTGCTGGATGACTTAAAAAGCGAAATAAAACAAATCTGTTTGATGTGTTTTTTTTGAATGACATTCATTTTTTTCCTATAGAAGATATATTATTATACGTATCTACTATGTAAAAAAAACTTTTTGCACTGTGCATTTTCTTGCCTATTCTTCTTCACATTCGCAGTTAGTGCCACAGCCTCTCCCATGAGTGCACCTTCAGTGTGCAAATACAAAAAAGTGGTTTCCATTGTAAATGCACCGCAGGACTGCTTCTGAAATGCCCATAAAAAGTGGAACATGTCTGCTGCTTGTTTCAAAACATAGCAAAAGGTGACAGGTAGGAGTATGACAACATGAATGTGCAGTAAATGAGAGTCTCTCCTTGGTGAAAGCCCCCGATAGTACACGCTAAAGCCTCATTTAAATAAGGCGGTGGGCTTTTCGATTGCACGTGCAATGTTAGTAGATCACACACAACACATCCACTAATAGTACACGCTGTTTAGCACCTGGTATTGTATTTGGATCTTAGTAGATCTAAATCGTGTCAATTTGACGCCTCGAGTCTGTATTTTTCTGACAAATAAACCACACGGTTGCTTTGTAATCAAACCATAACAGTTTGACCCATGGCTAGTTTGAGGCCCTAAGCAAAATCTTATTTGGGGCCCCACTTCCTCATTACAATCTTTTTCCGCACTTTTTTATTTAGGTGAAACAATTTTTACATCTAAATTTCATTTGAAGCATGTTTTGTACTAAAACCAATTCATGTGAAATAAATTGTACAATCATTTATTTTTTTTAGTGCAAAAAATGTTTTTAACATAATTGAAACAGAAATGTTTCAATGCCTTTCAAAATCGGCCCCTTTGCCTTAAGAGAGATGCTATTTTCTGTGGAATTTTACAATACGTAAAAATTAAGTAAAATTGAATATGAAATGCCCTGTCATTCATTAATTGACTTCTTCAGGCAAAATGTTTATAGGGCAGGGGGCGGCCCTGGTTTGATCCCTTTATGTGTCCACTTATTGTACATCACAAGGGCTGGGGGCCAGATGTGGCCCCCCCACTTCATTTTATTTGAACCTCGAAAGCCTGGAAAATAATATGTATCAATAGAGTACTGTAACTTTTCTTATTAAATGTATTATTTATTTCTATTTTGGGAGAAAAAACATAAATGTACTCAATGTAATCGCAAATGTTAGGGGCGGTATGGCGTAGTGGGTAGAGCGGCCGTGCCAGAAACCTGAGGGTTGCAGGTTCGCTCCCCGCCTCTTGACATCCAAATCGCTGCCGTTGTGTCCTTGGTCATGACACTTCACCCTTGCCCCCGGTGCCGCTCACACTGGTGAATGAATGATGAATGAATGATAGGTGGTGGTCGGAGGGGCTGTAGGCGCAAACTGGCCGCCTCACTTCCGTCAGTCTACCCCAGTCGACCTACAATTGTAGCTTACCACCACCAGGTGTGAATGAATGATGGGTTCCCACTTCATTGTGAGCGCTTTGAGTATCTAATAATAGAAAAGCGCGATATAAAATCTAATCCATTATTATTATTATTATTAAATGATAATGATAAATGATAAATGGGTTATACTTGTATAGCGCTTTTCTACCTTCAAGGTACTCAAAGCGCTTTGACACTATTTCCACATTCACCCAATCACACACTGATGGCGGGAGCTGCCATGCAAGGCGCTAACCAGCAGCCATCAGGAGCAAGGGTGAAGTGTCTTGCCCGAGGACACAACGGACGTGACTAGGATGGTAGAAGGTGGGGATTGAACCCCAGTAACCAGCAACCCTCCGATTGCTGGCACGGCCACTCTACCAACTTCGCCACACCGCCCCGATGATGTTAAATGATGTTAACTTAAATAGTCTAATCATGCAAAAATATATTATCAAACATTCAAACCATTTTTAAATAGAAATAAATACTACTAATAATGATTTCAAAGCAAGTTATCCATCAAATTGTGCAATGTAAACGTAGCAATAGATTTCATGGTCAAATTGTGAAATTTACTGTGGTTTTAACATAATTTTTCTCTAAATGAAAACAACTTTTTTACTGTAATAAACTGTGGTACCGTTTTGGCATTTACAGTGATACACCGAAAACTCTACAGTTGTTGATTTGCGGTAAAAAAAAACAACTAAAAAACTGGCAGCTCAGGTGCCAAAATGTTACTGTAAAATTGTAAAAAAAACAAATGTACTTTTTACAGTAAAATTCCGGCAACTGAGCTGCCTTTTTTTTTTTACCATAAAAACAGCAATAATGATTTTCCATTTACAGTAAAATAAACTACATTTTGAGGTGAAATGATTGCAACTTACCATATTTTATTTACATTTTAGTTTAAAAGAAATCTACTAATAAAATTCATAAAACAATTGAGTAATAATAGTATTCACTAGAAGCGGCCAAACATACTGTAACTGTGACGTGGTCCTCTGTTATACATACATTAAGGCAGCAGAACTCATGCTCACTCCTAAGGCCTGCAAATTTCAGCAAGAAAATACAGTTGCATATTTTGAGAAAAAAAACAACTCTACCCACCTTCAGGACTTTGTCTGCTGTGATGACAACTGAAAGACAAATCACATTATCTCTGTGTTAAAAGTTCCAGTTCATTTACATCCATCAATCTCAATAAATAAGATCTATTTAAAATAACTTCAGAAGTTTAATTAAAAAAGTGAAATATTTTATAGCTTAACTACACACAAAGGAGAATAATTCAGTAATGTATGTCTTAGTTTCTTAATTATTTTTTAGCTTACTGTGACGATCTGTCACATTCACATCGGGTTGTGTTTCCTTGGTTGGTGTTTATTTCCTGTCAGCGCTCTTATTTTGGTTCCATTTCCTGCTTGTCTCCCTGAGCGCTGTTTCCCCTCACCTGCTGCTGATTGGCAGACTGGCCACACTTGTTGTCAATCAGCTGGCTGCTATTTATGCCTGCCTCAGCCACCAGTCAGGGCTTGATGATTGGTTTCCTGGTATACTGTTTGCTGGCTCCTGTTATCCTGGTTCCTTTTTTCATTGCATTTCCTTTAGACATTAAAGTAATGTTTTCCTGCGCTACACCTGCCATCTTTGCATCTTGGGGTTCACCAACAGATTATAATACTTACAGCTAATAAACTCCCCCCCCCCCAAAAAAAAAAAAACTTCACTATCTCATAAAATGTGAAAAATTGTCAAAAAGTTAGATATAATAGGCTTACTCGGTAAATGATGCAAAACCTTCCTGAGCCTCTAATTTAAGTCTGAAATGAACTTTTGAAATAAGATCACATTTTTTCTGCACTATTAGGCCAAAAATGCACCAAAAATAAGAACGCCAGACGAATCCAATGAGATCAAATTAAAACAGTGTTTTGCTCGAATGCAAAAATCCCTGTCAGTGTGATGCCGTGCATTTCTTAACTACTCCAAGCTACAATAATAAACACTTTGTTAAATGACAGTGTCAATCATAACTCAGCATCTTTTTGACATTTTAAGTCCACATTGGATGTCATTGGAAGTACGTCGGTTTTTATTGGTAATCTGTTCAAAAAGGACAGACAGACCGAATCGTACAAAAATCAAAAACATTCTATAAAAAATCATAAATCTGTTCCAAACACCCAAAAATATTAATCTGAAGCCCATTTTATAAAGAATAATTTTAGTTTCACATCATTGTTGCGCGGTGCAGACAAAATGCGATATGAAATGATAACAATTTGGCAGACGAATGAGCTTATAAAGGGCCCCTATTATGCAAAACCAACTTTTCTTACATGTTGGTTCCTGCTGTTGTGTATTTGGGATCTTCATAAGTCCCAAAAAAGTTGAAATTAAACCGCGGAGGCTTTGCGGAGATATTTATAAAACAATTTACTTCTTCCAAACAAGCTGTTTGGAATTTGGCCCTGGTGTGATGTTTTTACCTTTTGTGACTGTTAGAATAATCACACAACTCTTATGCTTAAAGGCTGTTGCTATAGTTATTATCAATTGTGCCGAAGTTGTACTTTTCTATCTGTGCAAAGGGACATCGTCTCGTATCAGTGTTTGTGTCCAGACCCGGCCTGCTGACTGCCAAGGGCGAACATCGAGTGCCGTGACGCAGACAAAGCAGAGACAGGGCAATATCACGAGTGTCAGCACATTTGCATTTCATGAATAGTCATATATTGTGTTTAAGTGGGGCTGCTGAGATTACCCCCCTTCCTTCAGAGGCAGCCTCAGTGATGTAACCAGGGACCTCCCAAATAAATAGAGGAGCACGTGGGACTGTTACCTTAGAGCGTAGGTTGGAACTGTAACTAAGAGTACAGGCCAAAACGTCTCTCCTCATTGAGCTAAATTGAACTCTGTCTCTGCATGATTCCTTGCTTCTTGTCTGTTTAATAGATGTCATCAGTGTTTGAACCTGACAGCGACGTCAGCGGATTATCTATATATGGTCAATTTTTACGGGAAGGGCTTTGCGCGAGTCCGGCATTGTAGTGACTAAGCATCTTCTTTTTCTTTATCCAACTGACAAGTCAAACTAGGGCTAAGTGATAGATATAACTTTTACAGTGTATACTGTATATACTACTGTTTATACCACTTACTTTTTATAGTGCATACTTTTAATATGTGCTCTAGAGCTATTATCTCTTGTTATGTTTAAATAATGCCACTGCTACCTAAGGTGCTGATAAACTGTGTTTTATTGTCTCACCTAAGCAGAGACAATAAAGAAGTTCAATCGTTCAAACTTTTCATGTCAATTGTCATGACGAAAATCAAACAAGACAAAAAGTGGGACGTAGAAAAACCGAGGTACTAACTAGTGTAAAGTTGAGGTATTATGGAGGCAGGCAGTAGTTTTCTTACCATTCCTTGACTTCAGGTCTCTGTGGATCACTTTAATTGGGGCCTCTGAGTGCAAATAGTGCATCCCTAAAGGAAAAATATAGAGCAAGGTATCAATCATGGAGTCAAAAAGGCTTCCTCCAAAATGTCAAACAAAGGTCTTCATAAAAAATAAAAAAATAAAAATGCACTCTTCCGTCAATGATGTAATGCATATTCAGTGTTAGATATTGTCATGTGACTGTCCTGTCTCACCTCTGGCAATCTCTGTAGCCCAGGTCATAATGTGGCTTATGTCCATCTCTTCACTCTCAGCACAGGACAGGTAGTCGTAGAGAGATCCCTTGCTGGCATATTCTAACCAGGAACCAAAGACAACATGTACAGCCAGAAGGTTACTTCAACAGAAGGGCAGTCAGTCAAGTGTCCTTTAAAAGGTTCTTCATTGATACAAATCTATGAACGTTTGAAATCCATAACTGGTAGAGTAGAGCACTGATCAGAAATATAGCCATACTCATTGACCTATGACCTATGTTGGTCATCTTATAAATGAATAGCATTCTTGATTTGACGTAGGACAATATTCACTCAAGAACTGATTGTGTATAATGTACAGTGGAACCCACTTATCACGACGCCTCTGGTTCATAATGTACTTGGTTGTTGACCTATTTGAAACCCAAACGGACATTGTTTGTACATATTTTTTCACGGGACACGTGAGATATTGAAGGATTTTTTAACCAATTGGCAGTTTGTTGAATTTTTATTAATCGATCCTTTATTTTGGATATATATATATATATATATTTATATATATATATATATATATATATATATATATATATATATATATATATATATATATATATATATATATATATATATATATATATATATATATATATATATATATATATATATACACTACCGTTCAAAAGTTTGGGGTCACCCAAACAATTTTGTGGAATAGCCTTCATTTCTAAGAACAAGAATAGACTGTCGAGTTTCAGATGAAAGTTTTCTTTTTCTGGCCATTTTGAGCGTTTAATTGACCCCACAAATGTGATGCTCCAGAAACTCAATCTGCTCAAAGGAAGGTCAGTTTTGTAGCTTCTGTAACGAGCTAAACTGTTTTCAGATGTGTGAACATGATTGCACAAGGGTTTTCTAATCATCAATTAGCCTTCTGAGCCAATGAGCAAACACCATGTACCATTAGAACACTGGAGTGATAGTTGCTGGAAATGGGCCTCTCTACACCTATGTAGATATTGCACCAAAAACCAGACATTTGCAGCTAGAATAGTCATTTACCACATTAGCAATGTATAGAGTGTATTTCTTTAAAGTTAAGACTAGTTTAAAGTTATCTTCATTGAAAAGTACAGTGCTTTTCCTTCAAAAATAAGGACATTTCAATGTGACCCCAAACTTTTGAACGGTAGTGTATATATATATATATATATATATATATATATATATATATATATATATATATATATATATATATATATATATATGTATATATATATATATACATACATACATACATACATACATATATATATATATATATATATATATATATATATATATATATATATATATATATATATATATATATATATATACATACATATACATATATATATATATATATATATATATATATATATATATATATATATATATATATATATATATATATATATATATATATATATATATATATATATATATATATATATATATATATATATATATATATATATATATAGGGCTGTGAATCTTTGGGTGTCCCACGATTCAATTCAATATCGATTCTTGGGGTCACGATTCGATTCAAAATGAATTTTTTTCCAATTCAACAACGATTGTTTCCCTATTCAAAAGGATTCTCTATTCATTCAATACATAGGATTTCAGCAGGATCTACCCCAGTCTGCTGACATGCAAGCAGAGTAGTAGATTTTTGTAAAACACTTTTATAATTGTAAAGGACAATATTTTATCAACTGATTGCAATTATGTAAATTTGTTTCAACTATTAAAAGAACCAAAAATATGACTTATTTTATCTTTGTGAAAATATTGGACACAGTGTGTTGTCAAGCTTATGAGATGCGATGCAAGTGTAAGCCACTGTGACACTATTGTTGTTGCTTTTTTTTTATTTATAAATGTCTAATGATAATGTCAATGAGGGATTTTTAATCACTGCTATGTTGAAATTGTAACTAATATTGATACTGTTGTTGAGTTTGAGTTTGAGTTTGAGTTTATTTCGAACATGCAAGCATACAACATGATACATCACAATTTCCAGTTTCTCTTTTCAACATGTTCGAAAAGGAGTAGGAAGAAGCTGAGCTTATTTAATCCTACACCTTTTCTTTTACATAACAGTTGCTAAACTTTTTTGTTCACTTCCTGCTCTCAATTTATTCACAATGTACTCCATAAGTAATCACAATCAAAATAAATAGATAAATAATAATTGGTGACGTAAGTTACATTTCATATGATGAGATAAGTAAGATTATTTTGAGAGTGAAAGAATGGATGAATGTAAATTCAGAATGTTTATCATGGTTCTTCTTCTTTGTACTTTGTAAACACTTTAAGTTTGAAGAGTTTCTTGAAGTGGATCATATTAGTACATTGTTTGATTGCTTTGCTTAATCCATTCCATAATTTAATTCCACATACTGATATGCTGAAGGTCTTAAGTGTTGTACGTGCGTACAAATGTTTTAAATTACATTTTTCTCTAAGAATATATTTCTCCTCTTTTTTTGAGAAGAATTGTTGTATATTCTTGGGTAGCAGGTTATAGTTTGCTTTGTGTATAATTTTAGCTGTTTGCAAATTCACTATGTCGTGGAATTTCAGTATCTTTGACTCAATAAATAAAGGATTTGTATGTTCTCTATATCCAACATTATGTATTATTCTAACTGATCTTTTTTGTAACACAGTTAATGAATGAAGTGTACTTTTGTAAATATTTCCCCATATTTCTACACAGTAACTCAGATATGGTAACACTAGTGAGCAGTAGAGAATATGAAGTGATTTCTTGTCTAGAACATGTTTTGCTTTATTCATTATTGACGTGTTTCTTGCTACTTTATGTTGTATATTTTTTACATGAGATTTCCAGTTCAATTTATCATCAATCATTATACCTAGAAATTTGGTTTCATTTACTCTTTCAATTACTTTTCCGTCTATTTGTATTTGTGTTTGACTTTCTCTTCTACTGTTACCAAATAGCATTATTTTAGTTTTACTGAGATTCAACGATAGTCTGTTTTTATCAAACCATCTTTTTAATTTGTTAATTTCTTCTGTTATTATTTGTATTATCTCCTGTGTGTTCTCTCCTGAACAAAACACTGTTGTATCATCCGCAAATAGTACTAACTTTAAATCTTTTGTAACTTTACAAATGTCATTTATATAGAGATTGAATAATTTAGGTCCTAGTATTGATCCCTGAGGTACACCACAGGATATATTTAACGTTGTAGACGTGTGTTCGCCTAGCTTCACGTAGTGTTTCCTGTTCGTTAGATAACTTGTTATCCAGTTTAAGACTAACCCTCTGATGCCATATCGTTCTAGTTTTTTGATTAAAATATTGTGATTAATTGTGTCAAATGCTTTAGTTAGATCCATGAACACTGCTGCTGCACATTGTTTACTATCTATTGCATTGGTAATTTCTTCTGTAATTTCAATTAAAGCCATTGAAGTTGAAACATCAGCTCTGTATCCATATTGGTTCTCTTCGAGTATTCTATTTTTATTTATGAAACTCTCTAATCTGTTATTGAACAGTTTTTCAATGATTTTAGAAAATTGTGGAAGTAAAGAAACAGGTCTATAATTTGTAAATTGATGTTTGTCTCCAGTCTTATAAATTGGTGCAACTTTAGCTATTTCCATTTTGTTTGGAAATGTACCTGTTTGAAATGATAGGTTACTCATATACATTAATGGTCCTGAGATCTCTTCTATAACCTTTTTTATCGTTTCCATATCAATTCCGTTACAATCAGTTGAAGTCTTAGATTTACATTTTCTCACGATTGTAACTATTTCCTCCTGTGTCACATTACTGAGGAACATGGAGTTGGGATTTCGCTCTATGGTATCATTATAGTCCTCAATTGAAACTGGGTCTGGAATCCTTTCTTCCAATTTTGGTCCAATATTTACAAAATAATTATTGAAGCTTTCAACCACTTCCTTTATGTTGTCATTTTTTTTTATTTCCGTCTAAGAAGTATTGGGGGTAGTCCCTCTTAGTTCCATTTTTAATAATGCTATTAAGGATGCCCCATGTTGCTCTCATGTTAGTTTTGTTCCTGTCCAATAATTCACTGTAATATTCTTTTCTACATGATCGTAGTATGTCTGTTAACTTGTGTTTATACTTTTTGTACTTAATTTCTGCCTCTGTAGTTCTTTGTGCTATACATTTTCTATATAGTGAATTCTTCTTCTTACAAGCATTTTTTAATCCTTTTGTCATTCATGGTTGATTATTCTTTCTCTGTTTATTACTGAGTTGTATCCATGGACAATGTTTGTCATAAAGTATTATGAACTTGTTTAAGAAATGTTCATATGCTTCATCAACCTCTTTTTCATTGTACACATTGTCCCAATCTTGCTTTTGTAGCTCAATTTTGAAGGCAATCATCCTCTTCTCTGTGCACAGTCTTCGAAATGTCCTTCTGTCTTCCATGTTCTTCTTGTAGTTTCCATCATATATTGTAAAAACTGGCAGATGATCACTAACGTCGGTTATAAGTAGACCACTTGTAGTGTTATTATCAAAATCATTGGTAAGATTATTATCAATAAGCGTGGCACTGTGTGCTGTGATTCTGCTTGGCTTTGTGATTTTAGGATATAAACTGATGCTGTACATTGTATCAATGAAGTCATCAATAGACCTTTGCTTGTTAGGGTTCAATAAGTCAATATTAAAGTCACCACATCAGAACATTATTCTTTGACCATTGTCCATGTAAGTAGCCTTGATCCATTCTTCAAATGTTTCTATACTTGACTTAGGTGATCTATATATACAACTGATGAAAATGTTTTTGCCTTTTTCCTGACATATTTCAATGGTTATACATTCTAAGATATTATCTATAGCAAATGACATGTTTTTTACCACTTTGTAGTTCAGGTTCTTCATCACGTACACAGCTACTCCTCCTCCATTTTTGTTGGTTCTGTTGATGTAGTTTAGTTCATATCCTTCCAGATCAAAATCTATTCCTTTTTTATCATCAATCCATGTTTCTGTGACAGCAATCACTTTGAAGGGTTCGTTGATGTGTTCCAAAAAAGTTCTTAATGTTGTTGTAATTTGCATACAAGCTTCTGCTATTAAAATGAATAATTGACTATTTGTTATCACATGTAATGTTGCTATTATATTGATCATCTGTATAATAAAAACAATTATTACTGATGTGGGAGAAAAAATTTGTATCTGGATCTATATCATTTTCCAAATCCTGGTTTTTGTGATCTTTGTTGCAGAAATTTTTTAGTTCCACATTTTCTTGTTCAACAATCTTTGATGTTGTTTCAATAATCTCAATAAGTGTAGGTCAGGGGTCGGCAACCCGCGGCTCTAGAGCCGCATGCGGCTCTTTAGCGCCGCCCTAGTGGCTCTCTGGAGCTTTTTCAAAAATGTATGAAAAATGGAAAAAGATGAGGGGGAAAAAATAAATTTTTTGTTTTAATATGGTTTCTGTAGGAGGACAAACATGACACAAACCTCCCTAATTGTCATAAAGCACACTGTTTATATTAAACATTAGAGATGTCCGATAAAAGCTTTAAAATGTAATATCGGAGATTATCGGTATCGGTATTTTTATTATCGGTATCGTTTTTTTGTTGTTGTTGTTTTGTTTTTTTATTAAATCAACATAAAGAACACAAGATACACTTACAACAAAACAACAAAACCAACCCAAAAAACTTCCCTCCCCCATTCACACTCATTCACACAAAAGGGTTGTTTCTTTCTGTTATTAATATTCTGGTTCCTACATTATATATCAATATAGATCAATACAGTCTGCAAGGGATACAGTCCGTAAGCTCACATGATTGTGCGTGCTGCTGGTCCACTAATAGTACTAACCTTTAACAGTTAATTTTACTCATTTTCATTAATTACTAGTTTCAATGTAACTGTTTTTATATTGTTTTACTTTCTTTTTTATTCAAGAAAATGTTTTTAATTTATTTATCTTATTTTATTTTATAATTTTTTTTTAAAAGGACCTTATCTTCACCATGGTTGTCCAAATTAGGCATAATAATGTGTTAATTCCACGACTGTATATATCGGTATCGGTTGATAGCGGTATCGGTTGATATCGGTATCGGTAATTAAGAGTTGGACAATATCGGAATATCGGATATCAGCAAAAAGCCATAATCGGACATCCCTATTAAACATGCTTCACTGATTCGAGTATATGGCGAGCGCCGTTTTGTCCTACTAATTTGGCAGTCCTTGAACTCACCGTAGTTTGTTTACATGTACAACTTTCTCCGACTTTCTAGGATATGTTTTATGCCACTTCTTTTTCTGTCTCATTTTGTCCACCAAACTTTTAACGTCGTGCATGAATGCACAAAGGTGAGTTTTGTTGATGTTATTGACTTGTGTGGAGTGCTAATCAGACATATTTGGTCACTGCAAGCTAATCCATGCTAACATGCTATTTAGGCTAGCTATATGTACATATTGCATCATTATACCTCATTTGTAGCTATATTTGAGCTCATTTAGTTTCCTTTAAGTCCTCTTAATTCACACTATCTGTATGTAATATGGCTTTTAATTTTTTGCGGCTCCAGACAGATTTGTTTTTGTATTTTTGGTCCAATATGGCTCTTTCAACATTTTGGGTTGCCGACCCCTGGTGTAGGTGGATGCAATCCTGAATGTAGGTCCTCTTGTTTAGTCGTCCCTTGGAACATAGTAGTGTCGATGCTGGGTGTTTGTTTTCTGTCAGAGTCCATTATCATCGTTGTTGTGGAAGCTGTTTCAACTTTAAAAATTGTCCAGGTCCTTGATGTCATGGACAACAATTACATTTGCTTCTGGACCTCCATTCAGCTTGATGTAGATTTTACAGTTGGCGCTCCAAGTTCCCTGGATTTTTCCCTCCTTTCTCAAGTCGCGTGCTTTCTTGGCGATTCCAGCATTATGTTTTGTGAGATGCTCATTCATGTACACATTTGTTCCCTTCAGCTTCTTTCCCTGTCTCAGCAATGCCATTTTAGATTTTCTGTTTACGAGTTTCACAAGCACGACTGGAGTGGCGTTGTTGTTTCTTCCGTGCATGTTTCGATGGTATTAATGTCAATTTCTTTTGATTGCAGAAAGTTGACCACTTGCTGTTCTGCTGAGACCATATCCATTTCATCTGGTTCACCTTCATTATTCACAGCTTTCGCATAGGATCTTGGTTTAATTCGGTACTCTGTCACGATGATATCATTCATTCGTTTGTCCTGATCCATTTCATCTATGATGTTCCTCAGCATGTTGTTGTCTTCTTGAAGGGTCTTCATTTGTTTGCCCATTTCAGTGGCTTCATTATTTCTTCTGTTGTTCTGAGATTGCAGATTTTCTATATTTTGCTGCAGACTTTTCACATCTTGTTTGTGTTCTGTTGTTACTTTTCTCAGATATTTTTTCATTTCTTCTTTCATTTCGTTAAGTTTTTGTAGTATCGCTTCTTGATTCCCATCATGTCCTGTGTCCAACCTCAAATCTTGTTCCCAGTTGTGTTCTGTATCAGCTGACCCCGAACGTTTCGGAATTTCAATCTTTCCTTTAACTTTTGGCATCGCGGCAGTCGCTGACGTCAGTGCCTCTTGTGTCTTCACGGCAGTTGCTTCTTTAGCGACTTGCGGCATTTTAACTTGTTTTTTCCAACAATTTCTTATCTTGCGCCGTTCAGAGATCAATTTGAGGTGTCAGCCTGTCAACTTATATCACTGCGACGTCGGAATCACTTTAAAACAGCTGTAAACTCGCCGTAGCTTTTGGTTGCTAGGCAACCGCTTTGAACTGCGCAAGGCGCCTTTGGCTTGAGGCTAACGGCTCTTCCAACTCGCCTTATTTCAGCGTATCAGTGCCTCTCTACTGACCAAAATCAGATCGAAGATGCCAGGGTACTCTCCTGTGGCTGTGATCGCAAATCAGTGGTCCAAATCTTCAGATTTAACAAAAAACTCCGGTAGCAAAAGCGGAGCCTTTTCTTTTGCGTCCTTTCTCATTGATAGGAAGTGACGTTTTGTTGTTGATAATATTCATTTTTGTTTCACTACTTTTGGATTGTTCTGTGTCGTGTTTGTGTCTCCTCTCAATTGCTCTGTTTATTGCAGTTCTGAGTGTTGCTGGGTCGGGTTTGGTTTTGGAATTGAATTGCATTGTTATGGTATTGCTGTGTATTGTTTTGTTGGATTGATTAATTTAAAATAAATAAATAAATAAATAAAACTTTTTTTTTTTAAATAATTAAAAATAAATAAAAAAATCAATTAAAAAAAAAAAAGAGAATCGATTCTGAATCGCACAACGTGAGAATCGCGATTCGAATTCAAATCGATTTTTCCCACACCCCTAATATATATATATATATATATGCAACGCACAGGGCCAGTACCTTGTACGGCCCTGATGAGACGGAGGAGGACCCAGGCCCGGACACTCCCCACAGTGCCTGGAACCTCCAAGCACCACCGGCGCAACCCCGGGCAGACCGTCGGAGGGGGGACGCGTGGCGTGGAGCGCTACCTGGACACAAGTCAAGGGACTGATCACCCTCGGCTGGGTCGCCCGGGAGAGGGTGTTTGATTAAGACCCGAAACACCCTATGACCCCGGGAGAATCACTGATGATGTGTCCAGGTTGCACCATGAGGTGTATTATGAAACCATATATATATATATATATATAAAAAAATATTCATGAAGTTTGCTTCTTTTATGAATTTATTATGGGTCTACTGAAAATGTGAGCAAATCTGCTGGGTCAAAAGTATACATACAGCAATGTTAATATTTGCTTACATGTCCCTTGGCAAGTTTCACTGCAATAAGGCGCTTTTGGTAGCCATCCACAAGCTTCTGCTTGAATTTTTGACCACTCCTCTTGACTAAATTGGTGCAGTTCAGCTAAATGTGTTGGTTTTCTGACATGGACTTGTTTCTTCAGCATTGTCCACACGTTTAAGTCAGGACTTTGGGAAGGCCATTCTAAAACCTTCCTTCTAGCCTGATTTAGCCATTCCTTTACCACTTTTGACGTGTGTTTGGGGTCATTGTCCTGTTGGAACGCCCAACTGCGCCCAAGACCCAATCTCCAAGCTGATGATTTTAGCTTGTCCTGAAGAATTTGGAGGTACCGTATTTTTCGGAGTATAAATCGCTCCGGAGTATAAGTCGCACCTGCCGAAAATGCATAATAAAGATGAAAAAAAAACACATATAAGTCGCACTGGAGTATAAGTCGCATTTTTTTGGGAAATTGATTTGATAAAACCCAACACCAAGAATAGACATTTGAAAGGCAATTTAAAATAAATAAAGAATAGTGAACAACAGGCTGAATAAGTGTACGTTCTATGAGGCATAAATAACCAACTGAGAACGTGCCTGTTATGTTAACGTAACATATTATGGTAAGAGTCATTCAAATAACTATAACATATAGAACATGCTATACGTTTACCAAACAATCTGTCACTCCTAATCGCTAAATCCCATGAAATCTTATACGTCTAGTCTCTTACGTGAATTAGCTAAATAATATTATTTGATATTTTACGGTAATGTGTTAATAATTTCACACATAAGTCGCTCCTGAGTATAAGTCGCACCCCCGGCGAAACTATGAAAAAAACTGTGATTTATAGTCCGAAAAATACGGTAATCCTCCTTTTTCATTGTCCCATTTAAAGCACCAGTTCCATTGGCAGCAAAACAGGCCCAGAGCATAACACTACCACCACCATGCTTGACGGTAGGTATAGTGATCCTGGGATTAAAGGCCTTACCTTTTCTCCTCCAAACATATTGCTGGGTATTGTGGCCAAACAGCTCCATTTTTGTTTAATCTGACCACAGAACTTTCCTCTAGAAGGTCTTATCTTTGTCAATGTGATGTCAGATGACACAAAAATTGAGCTGTTTGGCCACAATACCCAGCAATATATGCACCTTATAATCCGGTGCGCCTTATGTATGAAAATAGAACCGAATAGGGCCACTGATCAGCAGTGCACCTTATAATCCGGTGCGCCTTATGGTCTGGAAAATACGGTACATAAATGACACCTTACTGTTTATAATGTGAGCTGTAAACCACACTGGTATCACTCCATAGCATTGTCTTGTAGCTACATATCGACATCACTTAATTTTTGAACCTTGGGAAGGAAGAAAGTGACTATGAAGGACAGTGCTGAGAAGAAGAAGTGGATGATATTAATTGAATTAAAAAAATAAATAATCAAAAACATGAAAAGTGTGTTGCCAAGTAGGCGTAGCAATACGAGCATGTCACTGCTCTGCACCATACTGGAGCAGAATGAGTCTAACGGCAGCCAAAGTAGTGGACATTTATCAATGAAAATATGGAGAAACTGCTGATGGTGTGTTTGACAAAGAAGCAACTGGAAGGAGATATCGTAGAAGTCCACTCCCCAAAGTAAATGCTGTGCTTTATTATTAATTTATTTTATAAAACGACTGTAGTTGTCAGAATTACAATCTGTTGTATTGTTTTTCATACAATATTTGTTATTTAAAATTTTGTTTTGTAATTTAAAAGGGCTGTCCTGGGGGTGGAAAGGCAAGCACTAATTAAATTGATTTTTGAGTTAAGAGCTTCGTCACTCACAGCAGCGTGAGGTAACTCAAATGGGACCACACCAGTCACAAATGAGATACATTTTTATTTTATTTTTAATTTTTTAAATGCACTGTAGCACTTTGAGGTTGTTTGCTCAATGTAAAGTGCTTTTACAAATAAAATCTATTATTATTATTATTATTATTAAATCATAGTCATTGTTCACAAAAAAAAGTGGCCCGAAATCTGCTTAAAGATGCTATCAGGCTAATGCAAACAGAAGAGCGGGCTTGGAGTGATACCAGGGAGGGGGGCCCGTGTGACCCGGGGGACCATGCTTTATCAGTATCATGCAGCATCGTGTTTCGAACGCTGCTTCAAAAACACTACAAAACATTTTGAAGAAACTAGAATATAAAATATGTTTTCAGTTATTTCCCCTTTTTTTGTTAAGTACATAACTCCACGTGTTCATTCATAGTTTTGATGTGACAATCTACAATGTAAATAGTCATAAAAATGACTATTTACATTGTACGCCGTATGGGGAACGACGTGGCGCAGTTGGGAGAGTGGCCGTGCCAGCAACCTGAGGGTTCCTGGTTTGAGCCCCACCTTCTACCAACTTCGTCACGTCCGTTGTGTCCTTGAGCAAGACACTTCACCCTTGCTCCTGATGGGTGGTGGTTAGGGCCTTGCACGGCAGCTCCCGCCATCAGTGTGTGAATGTGTGTGTGAATGGGTGAATGTGGAAATAGTGTCAAAGCGCTTTGAGTACCTTGGAGGTAGAAAAGCGCTATACAAGTATAACCCATTTACTATTTAGTTATTCTATGTTGTTAGTTGATCTATATTTCTTTCTATTTTGTTTTCTTTGATGTCATAAGGATACAATGTTATGCAGAGGTGTACTTATTACAATTTTATAGACAAGTTATACTCTATATATTTAAAATGATTTCTTCTTCCTAGGGGGCATACCAGAGAATATTTGAGAAGCACTGAGCTAATGGAGCAACATGAAAAGCTACCAAACTGGTAGTTGTGCTATCCTTGGATGAACCGACATTTTCCTTAGTCATGCACATGGCTGCAGGCAATCATCACCAACTACTCAGGTGAACACTGAGCTTTGGGGCATAGTTTAAACAAAAAAGTCAGTTAAACAACATTATAGGCGTGAACTATTGCTGTGTGTGTTGTGAAAATTAGCTGACATTACGCGGCAAGAGCCAATAAGCCCATACCTGCCCGTGTCTAAACTTTGCCCTGTCACTCACACGTGTCCACATTCCTTAGATAACAAGTACAAGAGGCGTATATAGTACAAACATTGTGCTTGTACCAACTGTCACACACATGGCTTTAGACTTTTTCCTCCGTGATGTCGAGCAATAGTCTAGCATAAAAGGTCCCACTGAAGAGCACCTTTGCCCGCTGTCAACTGCCACCAAGTGTAAACGCGCCCAGCCAAGTCGCACAGGAAGGCAGGGAGAAAAGTGAGAAAAGTCGGCAAAAGTCAGAAAAATGGTCAAAAATCACACCCGGGTTCGAGTCCCACAAGTCCCGCCGCCGGCCGCACAAGTCCCGGGATGCCCAAAATGTCCAAAACGCGCCCAGCCAAGTCGCACTGGAAGGCAGGGAGAAAAGTGAGAAAAGTTGGCAAAAGTCAGAAAAATGGTCAAAAATCACACCCGGGTTCGAGTCCCACAAGTCCCGCCGCCGGCCGCACAAGTCCCGGGATGCCCAAAATGTCCAAAACGCGCCCAGCCAAGTCGCACTGGAAGGCAGGGAGAAAAGTGAGAAAAGTTGGCAAAAGTCAGAAAAATGGTCAAAAATCACACCCGGGTTCGAGTCCCACAAGTCCCGCCGCCGGCCGCACAAGTCCCGGGATGCCCAAAATGTCCAAAACGCACACAGCCAAGTCGCACTGGAAGGCGGGGAGAAAAGTGAGAAAAGTTAGCAAAAGTCGGAAAAATGGTCAAAAATCACACCCGGGTTCTAATCCCACCAGTCTCGCCGCCGGCCGCAAAAGTCCCAAAATGCCCAAAGTGTCCAAAACGCACCCAGCAAAGTCCCAAGGGAAGTGGGGGAGAAAAGTGACAAAAGTCGGCAAAAGTCCCAAAAATGTTCAAAAATCACACCGGGTTCGAGTCCCACAAGTCCCGGAAAAAGTCCCAAACATGTTCAAAAATCACACCCGGGGTTCGAGTCCCACAAGTCCCGCCGCCGGCCGCACAAGTTCCAGGATGCCCAAAATATCCAAAACGCACCCATCCAAGTCGTACTGGAAGGCTGGGAGAAAAGTGAGAAAAGTCGGCAAAAGTCAGAAAAATTGTCAAAAATCACACCCGGGTTCGAGTCCCACGAGTCCCGCCGCCGGCTGCGCAAGTCTCGAAATTCCCAAAGTGTCCAAAACGCACCCAGCAAAGTCCGAAGGGAAGTGGGGGAAAAAAGTGACAAGAGTCGGCAAGAGTCCCAAAAATGTTCAAAAATCACACCCGGGTTCGAGTCCCACAAGTCCCGGCAAATGTCCAGAAAATTTTCAAAAATCACACCCAGGTTCGAGTGCCACAAGTCCCGCCGCCGGCCGCACAAGTCCCGGGATGCCCAAAATGTCCAAAACGCGCCCAGCCAAGTCGCACTGGAAGGCAGGGAGAAAAGTGAGAAAAGTCGGCAAAAGTCAGAAAAATGGTCAAAAATCACACCCGGGTTCGAGTCCCACGAGTCCTGCCGCCGGCGTTCTTGGGCTCTATGCGGCAGCCATAAACAGAGAGACTAGAAGATCAAGCACATATTGGCTGTCGCTGCTGTAAGTCAACACAGGAAATTGGCAAAGACACTCTGTAAACATTTTGCTGTTTCTGCTGGTAATTGGATTCTACCTTGTGTAAACACTGACACCCACCAGCTACTTGGCCAAAAACACGTCGCAAGCTGGACGCCATTGCAGCTTCTCATTCTCATTCGCTCCACATTTGATAACCATCTAATAGGCCAGACCTGGGCAAATTAAGCCCCGGGGGCCACATGAGGCCCCTTAAGCTTTTCAATCTGGCCCGCCGGACATTCCCAAATCATTTTTTTAGATGTTTAAGATGTAAAGTGTAGCTGCCATTATGATGTGCAGTGGTGTTTTATAATGACTGTAAGTCTTCAACTATACTAAGTCTTTCATCTAATTAGTTACTATGGTCATCTAATGAGTTACTATGGTCATCTAATGAGTTACTATGGTAATATAATTAGTTACTATGGTCATCTAATTAGTTACTGTGGTGATATGATTAGCTACCATGGTCATCTAATTCAGTGGTCCCCAACCACCGGGCCACCGATTGGTACCGTGCCGCGCAAGAAATAAAAAAAAAAAAAATTAAAAAAAATGTTTTTAAATTAAATCAACATAAAAAACACAATATATAAATATTGTATATGTGTATGTCAATATAGATCAATACAGTCTGCAAGGATACAGTCCGTAAGCACACATGATTGTATTTCTTTTTGGAAAAAAAAAAAAAAAAAAAAAAAAAAAATCAGTTCCCAAACCTTTACTGAGTGTTGTTCAAAGGAAAGGCCATGTAACACAGTGGTAAAAATGCCTTTTTTGCAATGTGTTGCTGCCATTAAATTCTAAGTTAATGATGATTTGCAAAAACAAATTAAGTTTCTCAGTTGGAACATTAAATATCTTGTCTTTGCAGTCTACTCAAAAAGGCCCAAAACATCATAAGGGACCCATCTCACCCTGGACATACACTACCGTTCAAAAGTTTGGGGTCACCCAAACAATTTTGTGGAATAGCCTTCATTTCTAAGAACAAGAATAGACTGTCGAGTTTCAGATGAAAGTTCTCTTTTTCTGGCCATTTTGAGCGTTTAATTGACCCCACAAATGTGATGCTCCAGAAACTCAATCTGCTCAAAGGAAGGTCAGTTTTGTAGCTTCTGTAATGAGCTAAACTGTTTTCAGATGTGTGAACATGATTGCAAAAGGGTTTTCTAATCATCAATTAGCCTTCTGAGCCAATGAGCAAACACATTGTACCATTAGAACACTGGAGTGATAGTTGCTGGAAATGGGCCTCTATACACCTATGTAGATATTGCACCAAAAACCAGACATTTGCAGCTAGAATAGTCATTTACCACATTAGCAATGTATAGAGTGTATTTCTTTAAAGTTAAGACTAGTCTAAAGTTATCTTCATTGAAAAGTACAGTGCTTTTCCTTAAAAAATAAGGACATTTCAATGTGACCCCAAACTTTTGAACGGTAGTGTAAACTTGTTGAACTGCTGCCCTCGGGCAGGAGATACAGGACAATAAAATGCCTGACAAACCGATTTAAGAACACTTTTTACCCGAGAGCAATAGTGTCGCTGAACACAAGACAATAATGACTGTGCATGTGAGCTGTGTGCTTGGTATTTTTATGTATTTTTATCAATTTATCTATGTTTTTATCTTTTTATGTGTTATTATGAATTTGAACTAAATTAGTTTTGCATACAATTTTGTTTCTACAATGACACTAAAGATATATTCTATTCTATTCTATTCAATTGAATATAAGTTGAAAAGGATTTGCAAATCAGTGTATTCTCTTTGTATTTACCATTTACACAATGTGCCAACTTCACTGCTTTTGGGTTTTGTATAATCACAGTTTATCAATAAACTGCATCAAGGTATGTTACATCCCCATTATCAATTTATTTTCACATTAGTCTGACATTTCGTCAGTGAGATTTACTATGAAGACGGTGATGATCAAAAATGAATAAATAATGATATTAGCCGCAGTTTATATATGTGCACACAGGAGAAAACATCCTAATGCTACTATGGCAACCCAGAAAATTGCTCAATGCCTGTGACTCATGCAAAAAAGATTTCTCCACACGGTCCAGGTTGCACACGGATGGTTGTACACATGCTCAATATCTTGGTGGAAAAAAAATCATACCCGTAACAATTCCATAGTTGGGAGCCTCAACGATGGCGCCATAAAACTGGATAATGTTGCGGTGGCTGAGGACGCTCAGGATTTCCGCCTGAAAGCGAGACACACAAAAAGTTAAAAGTACCAATGATTGTCACACACACAAAATTATTCTCTGCATTTGACCCATCACCCTTGATCACCCCCTGGGAGGTCAGGTGATCATTTTTGGTGATTTAACCCCCAATTCCAACCCCTGATGCTGAGTGCCAAGCAGGGAGGTAATGGCTCCCATTTTTATAGTCTTTGGTATGACTCGGCCGGGGTTTGAATTCACAACCTAACCATTTCAGGGCAGACACTCTAACCACTAGGCCACTGAGTAGACTGAGTGTTTGAATTACTTGTCTAAAGGCCTACTGAAACCCACTACTACCGACCACGCAGTCTGATAGTTTATATATCAATGATGAAATCTTAACATTGCAACACATGCCAATACGGCCGGGTTAACTTATAAAGTGCAATTTTAAATTTCCCGGCAAACTTCTGGCTGAAAACGTTTCGATATGATGACGTTTGCGCGTGACGTCAACGGTTGAAGCGGAAGTATTCGGAGCCCATTGAATCCAATACAAAAAGCTCTGTTTTCATCTCAAAATTCCACCGTTTTCTGGACATTTGTGTTGGTGAATCTTTTGCAATTTGTTTAATGAACAATGGAGACTGCAAAGAAGAAAGTTGTATGTGGGATCGGTGTATTAGCGGCGGACTACAGCAACACAACCAGGAGGACTTTGAGATGGATAGCAGACGCGCTAGCCACCTAACTTACCTTGACTTCCTCCGTCTACGGGCCGCCGACCGCACCGATGATCGGGGGAAGTCCTTCGTCGTACCGTCGATCGCTGGAACGCAGGTGAGCACGGGTCGTGATGAGCAGATGAGAGCTGGGGTAGGTGCAGAGCTAATGTTTTTAGCATAGCTCTGTCGAGGTTCCGTAGCTAAGTTAGCTTCAATGGCGTCATTAGCAACAGCATTGCTAAGCTTTGCCAAGCTGGAAAGCATTAACCGTGTAGTTACATGTTCAGAGTTTGGTAGTATTGTTGATCTTCTGTCTATCCTTCCAGTCAGGGACTTATTTGTTTTGTTTCTATATGCAGTTAAGCCCGATGCTATCACGTTAGCTCAGTAGCTAAAGAGCTTCACCGATGTATTGTCGTGGAGATAAAAGTCACTGTGAATGTCCATTTCGCGTTCTCGACTCTCATTTTCAGGAGGATATAGTATCCGAGGTGGTTTAAAATACAAATCCGTGATCCACAATAGAAAAAGGAGAGAGTGTGGAATCCAATGAGCCCTTGACCTAAGTTACGGTCAGAGCGAAAAAAGATACGTTCTGCACTGCACGTTAGTCCTTCACTTTCACGTACCTCATCCACAAATCTTTCATCCTCGCTCAAATTAATGGGGTAATCGTCGCTTTCTCGGTCCGAATCTCTCTCGCTGCTGGTGTAAACAATAGGAAAATGTGAGCAGTCCTTCTTCCGGTGTCATCACGCTACTTCCGGTAGGGGCAAGGCTTTTTCTTATCAGAGACCAAAAGTTGCGAACTTTATCGTCGTTGTTCTATAGTAAATCCTTTCAGCAAAAATATGGCAATATCGCGAAATGATCAAATATGCCACGTAGAATGGATCTGCTATCCCCGTTTAAATAAAAAAAGTCATTTCAGTAGGCCTCTAAAAGACAAGTAATTCACGTATAACTGAGGCTGGAGATGTAAAAATGCAATAACGTGCAATTATGACTGTGTTCATTGAACAATGTGTTTATTACTTGTACTATGATAGTGTCATATTTGATGGTAGTTACTAGAGTGAACATAATGCAAGTAAAAACACTGTCATTAAACCCACAATTGCGTCCAAGCGAAAAGATGACATTTGTATTTTGCAGCAGCGTGATCCCTATTCTGAATACACTGTCAGTGGCCAACAAATGAAGCTTTAATTGACTAGAAAGATTTCAAAGATAAGATATTTTGGTCTTAAAGACAATGGGCCTGTAACGGGAAAGGGGGCTTCGGGGCTAATCTGTGTGCCAAACCAAGTAATGTTTCTTTTGCGACAGCACTGTGGTGGTGGGGGAGTATAATGACCATGAGTGATGTGTGCACCAGTCACCACATCCCACTAAATGGGCTGGCAATTAGGATGATTACTAAAGTGACAATTAAAAAAAAAAAAAAAAAAAGTACATGAAAAGCCCAGGGGCAATTATGACTCCCACCTCGTTCTCAATCCTGAGCAGCTTTTTCACCGCCACCTCTTTGTCCTGGCTGATCCATCTGGCCCTGTACACGCTTCCGAAGCTGCCGCCGCCACAGTTCTCGAAGAAGTGGATGTCATCGAAGTTGATTTGCACAAAGGAGCCGCTATGAGACGACATCTCATTCTGACACTCAGTGCCGCCGTTTCTGGGAGAGAGAAAAACGAATCACAATGACAAAAGGTGGAATTATGCTTCCGTTTTTTTTTTTAAACTTGTTTTGTGTCAAGTGTTTTCGATTGAGCATGAAAACTGCTTTCTAAACAAAACGATCACAATGTATTGCAAAGGACATCTACTATTCTATCTCCATGGAGACGGGGGGGCACAGATTCCGTGACCACAGATGATGTGCTAGCTGTCCAAAGTCGGGACCCAGGGTGGACCACTCATCTGTGCATCAGTTGATGACGTCTCTGCACTGCTGACCTGTCTTCACTCAAGATAATCTCCTGCTGGCCCCACTATGGACTGGACTCTCACTATTATGTTAGATCCACTATGGACTGTACTCTCACAATATTATGTTAGATCCACTATGGACTGGACTCTCACTATTATGTTAGATCCACTATGGACTGGACTCTCACACTGTTATGTTGGATCCACTATGGACTGGACTCTCACTATTATGCTAGATCCACTATGGACTGGACTCTCACAATATTATGCTACATCCACTATGGACTGGACTCTCACTATTATGCTAGATCCACTATGGACTGGACTCTCACAATATCATTCTAGATCTACTATGAACTGGACTCTCACACTATTATGTTAGATCCACTATGGACTGGACTCTCACAATATTATGTTAGATCCACTATGGACTGGACTCTCACACTATTATGTTAGATCCACTATGGACTGGACTCTTACACTATTATGTTAGATCCACTATGGACTGGACTCTCACACTATTATGTTAGATCCACTATGGACTGGAATCTCACACTATTATGTTAGATTCACTATGGACTGGACTCTTACACTATTGTGTTAGATCCACTATGGACTGGACTCTCACTATTATGCTAGATCCACTATGGACTGGACTCTCTCACTATTATGCTAGATCCACTATGGACTGGACTCTCACAATATTATGTTAGATCCACTATGGACTGGACTCTCACACTATTGTGTTAGATCCACTATGGACTAGACTCTCACACTATTATGTTAGATTCACTATGGACTGGACTCTTACACTATTGTGTTAGATCCACTATGGACTGGACTCTCACTATTATGCTAGATCCACTATGGACTGGACTCTCTCACTATTATGCTAGATCCACTATGGACTGGACTCTCACAATATTATGTTAGATCCACTATGGACTGGACTCTCACACTATTGTGTTAGATCCACTATGGACTGGACTCTCACACTATTATGTTAGATCCACTATGGACTGGACTCTCACACTATTATGTTACATCCACTATGAACAGGACTCACAATATTACGGGGCGGTATTGCTCGGTTGATAGAGTGGTCGTGCCAGCAACTTGAGGGTTCCAGGTTCGATCCCCGCTTCCGCCATCCTAGTCACTGCCGTTGTGTCGTTGGGCAAGACACTTTACCCACCTGCTCCCAGTGCCACCCACACTGGTTTAAATGTAACTTAGATATTGGGTTTCACTATGTAAAAGCGCTTTGAGTCACTAGACAAAAGCGCTATATAAATATAATTCACTTCACGTTGTGGCTTGTGCAGCCCTTTGAGACAGTCATGATTTAGGGTTATATAAGTAAACATTGATTGATTGATTGATATTTTTTCCCAAATAAGAAAGTTAAAAGAAGTTGAGCCCATACAACATTTTCATGAAGGATCTCAACAGTGAGCATCAAATAATTAGTTATGTTACGACCCGTGAAGCCAGTTCCTTCTTTGTTTTGTTTTTTGGGTGTTTTTCTGGGTTTTTGGTTCACTTTCTGTCTTGCACTCTTATGTTTTCCACTTTCTGTTCTTTTGGTGTTTCCTGCCGTAGCTCCACCGACGCCACTTAGCACTGTCGTCATTCACCTGGGGGTGATTAGTGATGATGTTTTTCATCTGTTTCTTAGATTCTTCAAACCGGTTTAACTCCCATGTTGGTGTGGGATCATTGTATTGTTTGTCAAAGGAACTATCATGGTTAGTAGCTTTTTTTACGCACGCATTTGTTGTTAGCTCTGTTAATCTAATTTGCATGCACAGTTTTCCTGTGCTTGTTTTGTGCATATCCCTGTTGCACTCTACCTTGGATTTTGTACTTTTGGACATGAAACATTCTTTAAGCTGCAAATTGTCTGCTGTCTTCTGTCTTTTTTGGCTACAACCAACATTCCAAACAGAATGATCTTACCAACAAGTATCGGTGTGATTAATACACACCTTGCCTCTGTGTCATCCATGGCTCAGACCCGTCTCAACCCGATACAACCAACACCACCTCTCTGTGCACGCCGACGCAAGCAAAAGCCGACTGAAGCGGCGTTCATATGCGGACCCCCCTCCACACCAGACCCTGTCACCGACAGCTGATCCCAGCCCCTCGTCGTCAAACCCTGATGATGGTAACTCCATTCATCATTTCCCCAACCAGTTCATTTCTTGTGCTGTGAGCCGGTGTACCCCAGGCCAGACCACAACCACTCCACGGTCTTCCAAGGCTCCCACACGTCCTGTTTCCCCGCCAATACCGGCATGGTCAGCTGTGCGACAGCGGATCAACAGCGACTTCCACCAAAACTGCCGCCTGCTGCTTCACCAGCAGGGGCGCCTCCAGCTCTGCGTCCAGCCGGGCCGCAGCCGCTAACGCTACGTCCAGCGAGACCGTCGCTACCTGCTCTTCCTGTGGGTCAGCCGCTGACGCCACCTCCAGTGCCGCTTCCATTCTCTCTTCCAGTGGGTCTTCCAACTACGCCACCTTCGCCTCTAGACCAGCAGCCTGTTCGACATCCTGCTCGACCTTCGGGTCGGCTTCCTGCTCAGCTTCCAGCTCGATCTCATGCTCGCCAGCTGTGGAAGCATTGGTCTGGCGCCTGTCTTCCTGTAGTCCTCCTCCTCGGCCACACAGATGGCCGTTCCAGGGACGCCCAGGACTTGGTTCGTGGACCTCAATCACGGATGAGGTTTTGTTGCAGCTCACGTCCACATCCTATTCGGTTATGTTTGTTGCCATTTGGCGGACAGCCGCCTCGCCAGCTTCTGCGGCGTTCCACATGCCCCCACCATCTGACTCGTACCCAGCGGCCCCCACCACCATTTTTTCTCCACACCAGCCTGTGACTTTTGGTCTTTTACCTTTTTGGGCTCGCATCCGTCTCTTGGTACGACCTGTAAAGCCAAGTCGTTCTTTTTTTAGTTTTTTGGGTGTTTTCCTGGATTTTTGCGCTCTAATTTTTTTCACTTCCTGGTCTGTTTGTTTCCTGCCGTAGCTTCACCCCTACCACTTAGCACTGTCTCCATTCATCCGGGGATTACAAGTGATGTGTTTCACCTGATGTTTAGACTATTTAAACAGTTCCACTTCTATGTTGGTGTGCGATCATTGTATTGTTTGCAGAGGTGGGTAGTAACGCGCTACATTTACTCCGTTACATCTACTTGAGTAACTTTTGGGATAAATTGTACTTCTAAGAGTAGTTTTAATGCACCATACTTTTACTTTTACTTGAGTATATTTATAGAGAAGAAACGCTACTTTTACTCCGCTCCATTTATCTTTATGCTACTCGCTACTGATTTTTATCGATCTGTTAATGCACGCTTTGTTTCTTTTGGTTTGTCAGACAGACATTCAAAGTAGGATCTATGCATGCCTGCGTTTCACCAATCAAATACAGTCACTGGTGACGTTTGACTCCGTTTCACCAATCAAACAGAGCCAGGCGGTCATGTGATTAACTGCACATAAAGTTTCAGCGGCAACAAGCTTAAAGGCCTACTGAAATGTTATTTATTTATTTAAACGGGGATAGCAGATCCATTCTATGTGTCATACTTGATCATTTCGCGATATTGCCATATTTTTGCTGAAAGGATTTAGTAGAGAACATCGACGATAAAGTTGCAACCTTTGCTCGCTGATAAAAAAAAGCCTTGCCTGTACCGGAAGTAGCGTGACGTCACCGAAGGAATGACTTCTCACAATTCCCCATTGTTTACAATGGAGCGAGAGAGATTCGGACCGAGAAAGCGACGATTACCCCATTAATTTGAGCGAGGATGAAAGATTCGTGGATGAGGAACATTAGAGTGAAGGACTAGAATGCAGTGCAAGACATTTCTTTTTTCGCTCTGACCGTAACTTAGGTACAAGCTGGCTCATTGGATTCCACACTCTCTCCTTTTTCAATGTGGATCACGGATTTGTATTTTATACCACCTCGGATACTATATCCTCTTGAAAATGAGAGTCGAGAACGCGAAATGGACATTCACAGTGACTTTTATCTCCACGACAATACATCGGCGAAACACTTTAGCTATGAGCTAGCGTGATAGCATCGTGCTTAACTGCATATAGAAACTAAAGAAATAAATCCCTGACTGGAAGGATAGATAGAAAATCAACAATACTATTAAACCATGGACAGGTAACTACAGGGTTAATGCTTTCCAGGCTGGCAAAGGTTAACAATGCTGTTGCTAACGACACCATTGAAGCTAACTTAGCAACCGGACCTCACAGAGCTATTCTAAAAACATTGGCTCTCCACCTACGCCAGCCAGCCCTCATCTGCTCATCAACACCCGTGCTCACCTGCGTTCCAGCGATCGACGGTGCGACGAAGGACTTCACTCAATCACAGATGCGGTTGGCGGCCCGGAGACGGAGGAAGTTAAGGTGAGTTCGGCGGCTAGAGCGTCTGCTATCCATCTCTCAGTCCTCCTGGTTGTGTTGCTGTAGCCCGCCGCTAATACACAGATCCCACCTACAACTTTCTTCTTTGCAGTCTCCATTGTTCATTAAACAAATTGCAAAAGATTCACCAACACAGATGTCCAGAATACTATGGAATTTTGAGATGAAAACAGAGTTTTTTGTATAGGATTCAATGGGTCCGTATACTTCCGTACCAACCCTTGACGTCACGCGCATACGTGAAAAAGAACGTTTTCAACCGGAAGTGTGGCGGGAAATTTAAAATAGCACTTTATAAGTTAACCCGGCTGTATTGGCATGTGTTGCAATGTTAAGATTTCATCATTGATATATAAACTATCAGACTGCGTGGTCGGTAGTAGTGGGTTTCAGTAGTCCTTTAAGCTTACATGAACTCAACGTCAAATTTGAGGAAGCACATCGCGGTAAGTAACGTTAGTGGATATTTTGGGTGTCACCGTAGGCTGATGTTAGCTTCCCTGCTATGAATCACTGTCAAATGTACATCGTGTGGGGACATTTATTAACGCACTGCAGCCTCATAGACACGCACAGTCGCACACACACACACACTCACGCATGCATAGAAACACCAATCAGAAGTGCACAGTGTGTTAAATAAATAAATGATAAATGGGTTGTACTTGTATAGCGCTTTTCTACCTTCAAGGTACTCAAAGCGCTTTGACAGTATTTCCACATTTACCCATTCACACACACACATTCACACACTGATGGCAGGAGCTGCCATGCAAGGCGCTAACCAGCAGCCATCAGAGGCAAAGGGTGAAGTGTCTTGCCCAAGGACACAACGGACGTGACTAGGAAGGTAGAAGGTGGGAATTGAACCCCAGTAACCAGCAACACTCCGATTGCTGGCACAGCCACTCTATCAACTTCGCCACGCCGCCCCAGATGCAGTCCACACCTATCAGTTTATGGTTTGCGTAAAGGCTAACTTGTTATTTTTCTTTATAATCTCTGCTTACTGAGTCTATGGTGCTGTTAAGTTATTGTGGCTCAATTTGCCTTAATTTTTTTTATGTTAATGTATTATTATTTAATATATATTATTGTTTTAGTTGCTTAAGAGATATTCCTGGCTCTGAATTGGCTCATTGCTATTTTTATGTTTTTGTGCATTATTTGTTGTCGTCATCATTAAACAAACAGGTTACTCATCAGTTACTCAGTACTTGAGTAGTTTTTTCACAACATACTTTTTACTTTTACTCAAGTAAATATTTGGGTGACTACTCCTTACTTTTACTTGAGTAATAAATCTCTAAAGTAACAGTACTCTTACTTGAGTACAATTTCTGGCTACTCTACCCACCTCTGATTGTTTATCAGAAGACTTATCACGGTTAGCAGCATTTTTTACTTACTTTTTGCACTTCTTTGTTGTTAGCTCTCTTTAGCTATTTTTTACGCACAGTTTGCACTCTACCTTGGATTTTGTACTTTTGGACATTAAACACTCCTTAACCTGCAAGCTGTCTCCTGCCTTTTTGGGGGCCACCACAAAACAAGTTTGGCGTATTCCTTGTCTTTTAGTGAATTTTTTTGCGACACCTGTTTGGGAAGGTGTAAAAAGAGAATGAGAAGAATATACACCAGAGGTAACGCTTACATCAGGATTATTTAAGTGGCGGCCGGGGGGCCAAACCCAACTCAGACTGATACCATGTTTAGTTCAAAACTTAGGAGACAAATATTTTTGCATTTAATTCCTAAACACAGTAGAGTGCTCCTATTTGTATAGATACACTTGGTCCACTGTAAACACATTGGCAGATCCCTGCATTGACATTTTAACCTTGCTAGCGCACATAAAACACTGGGGTCCAAACTTGTGATTTTGCATAACTGAGGCATTCCTCAAGGCACCCTTTGAAGTCCTGTACTTTTTGGCAGTTACAATTGTTTTTATGTAATTTGTGTGATTAAGGTGTCATTCTCTTTCTATGCCACATCAATGTGGAATGCGCTCCCAACAGGTATAAAAGAAAGGGCATCTCTATCCTCCTTCAAAACCGCAATAAAAGTTCACCTCCAGGCAGCTACAACCCTAAACTAACACCCTCCCCGGATTGCTAATAATCAAATGTAAACAATCAAATGCAGATACTTTTTCTTATGCCTTCTGATCTCTCTCTCTCTCTCTCTCTCTCTCTCCATGTCCACTACTTGCTGTCCATATCCTACCCCCCCCCCCCCCTCCACACCCCTGATTGTAAATAATTCAATGTGATTATCTTGTGTGATGACTGTATTATGATGATAGTATACATGATAGTATATATCTGTATCATGAATCAATTTAAGTGGACCCCGACTCAAACAAGTTGAAAAACTTATTCGGGTGTTACCATTTAGTGGTCAATTGTACGGAATATGTACTTCACTGTGCAACCTACTAATAAAAGTCTCAATCAATCAATCAATCAATGGCTGCTTACTTCATGTGCATTCAGTTGTCATTTGTTCAACCTCTTTACTTTTACTTGTGGTGTTCCTCAAGGTTTCATTTTAGGTCCTCTCTTTTTCATCAATTAGGCCATTCTACAAATTCAGTTAAAAAATGTTTTTCTTAAAAACACTATTCTTTGACTAGGTTTTTGCAGAAGGTCCTTAAAAACAGCATAGCGCTCCTGTAACTGACAAAATAAATAGACCACAGTCAATTGTACTGTAAAGGACGCTAGTTCTCCGGAATACACAAAATTAGAATAATAGTGCGGTAAGAAGTCTGGCTCACAGGTCCATAGCTTTCTGAAAATGTGGCCCCGAAAACAATTTAGTTGAATACCACTGGCTTACAACAATTAAAAGCATGGAGTCTAACATTCCTACACGCATCATCACAACTTTAGATTGTATTGTTTATATTTTACAAGTTACTATGGTCGACTTCTTTATCGAAGTTAGCATATTCTAGTATTTGCTACATATAAACAAACATACACTATATTGCCAAAAGTATTTGGCCACCTATCCAAATGATGAGAATCAGGTGTCCTAATCACTTGGCCCGGTGTATCAAATCAAGCACTTAGGCATGGAGACTGTTTCTACAAACATTTGTGAAAGAATGGGCCGCTCTCAGTGATTTCCAGCGTGGAACTGTCACAGGATGCCACCTGTGGAACAAATCCAGTCGTGAAATTTCCTCGCTCCTAAATATTCCAAAGTCAACTGTCGGCTTTATTATTAGAAAATGGAAGAGTTTGGGAACAACAGCAACTCAGCCACCAAGTGGTAGGCCACGTAAACTGACAGAGAGGGGTCAGCGGATGCTGAAGCGCATAGTGCAAATACTTTCTGCACAGTCAGTTGTTACAGAGCTCCAAACTTCATGTGACCTTCCAATTAGCCCACGTACAGCACGCAGAGAGCTTCATGGAATGGGTTTCTATGGCTGATCAGCTGCATCTAAGCCAAAACATCACCAAGTCCAATGCAAAGCGTGGGATGCAGTGGTGTAAAGCACGTCGCCACTGGACTCTAGAGCAGTGGAGACTCCTTCTCTGGAGTGATGAATCACGCTTTTCCATCTGGCAATCTGATGGACCAGTCTGGGTTTGGAGGTTGCCAGGAGAACGCTACATTTCGGACTGCATTGTGCCGAGTGTGAAATTTGGTGGAGGAGGAATTATGGTGTGGGGTTGTTTTTCGGGAGTTCCAGTGAAAGGAACTTTGAATGCTCCAGGATACCAAAACATTTTGGACAATTCCATACTCCCAACCATGTAGGAACAGTTTGGAGCGGACGCCTTCCTCTTCCAACATGACTGTGCACCAGTGCACAAAGCAAGGTCCATAAAGACATGGATGACACAAACTATTCTCCCCTCTCCCCTCAGGCAGGAGACTACGGTCCATCCAGACCCACACCTCCCGCCACCCGAACAGAAAAAATTCCTAGTTTGGGAACCCGTTCTCAAACAATGGCAATAAAAACTATTCTGATTCTGAGTCTGGTGTGGATGAACTTGACTGGCCTGCACAGAGTCCTGACCTGAACCCGATGGAACACCTTTGGGATGAATTAGAAGGGAGACTGAGAGCCAGGCCTTCTCCACCAACATCAGTGTGTGACCTCACCAATTCCCTTTTGGAAGAATGGTCGGAAATTCCTATAAACACACTCCGCAACCTTGTGGACAGCCTTCCCAGAAGAGTTGAAGCTGTAATAGCTGCAAAAGGTGGACCCACATCTTATTGAACCCTATGTGTTAGGAATGGGATGGCACTTCAAGTTCATATGTGAGTCAAGGCAGGTGGCCAAATACTTTAGGCAATATAGTGTATACTGTACATACACACGGCAGAGTAAAGCCACACCTCATAAATACCTGCTACATAGTTACCCTCCTGAAAGTCAGCATATTTTTGCCTTTTTTTTAAAAATTCTGACGAAAGAAAGAAACCAAAAACAGACCCATTTTCTTTGGCCCCCGACACATTCTACAGACGAAATAAACACATTGTGGATTATAACACTACACAACAGAACTAAGAAAAAAGGAGCGTTGTGGAGACGTTGGTGTTGTAGACATTGCAAGCCAAAAACTATGAAGAAGGAGGTAAGAAAGTGGTGGATGAAACCGTGACTGCCACCTGCCAACTTTTGCTTTCAGTTTTTAGACAGCCTCTAATGGTGACTAAGGCGGGGCAAAAACCTAATGAAAGTACTGAAGACTCTGGTTGGCAAAGACGGCGACGAGTGGAGCGAGGGGAGGGGTGAAGCACCTCCTACTTGGCATTAGTGATGGCGGATCGATACTGAAATTTCGATACCAGATCTTTATGCTCTAATATTGATCCTCAAATCAAAATATCGATACTTTTGATACTTTAGTTCAGGGATGTCCTAACTTTTACAACGAAGGGCCACATACTGAAAAGTCAAAGTATGCAGGAGCCATATTAATATTTTGTTATTTGAAACAATACTAAAAACAGAGATTGGGTCAGCTTTGTATTATTGGTGACTAAGTATATTAATATGAATTATTAGTTACAACATTTCAGCTTTTCTCATTACATACTGATATTTTTGCTCTTTTACTTGCATTTTTTCACTGTTGTTTTTTTCCCTTTGTATAAATGCAATAAAAGAATAATAATACAATTGTGTGCATAACCCAGTGTGTCAAAAATCCTGCCTGTTCAAAAATGTTTTAATGTTCAGTTACACATTTACAAGTGTTTATTTGAGTTTGTTGTAATTTTTCTAATTAATTTATGAGTTATTATTATTTATTTATTTTCTAGTTAACCAACTAACTAAACTTTGTTTATATTTTAAGTGTATTTTATTCTTTATTTTGGGAGCTTCTAATATTTTTTAAATTAATTTATAAGGTGATATTATTATTTTTTTTTTAATTAACTGACTTAAATTGTGTTTATATTTTCAGTTTATTTTGAGAGCTTCTAATATTTTAGATCATGGGTGGATCATGGGTGTCTAAAATCTTTCCACCAAGTGCCGCATACTGAAAGGTCAAATATGAGGGGACCTTTTTGATATTATGCGTATTCAAAGACACAACTTTGTGTTATAAGTGACTAAGTACATTATTAATTCTTAGTTTAAAAATGTCTGCTTTTTTTCATTAAATTCTAATGTTTTGCTCTTTTTTCCTACATTTTACTGTTGTTTTTTATAGATACATGTTATTTGAAACTACATAACTTTTTTAATTTTAGCAGACACAGTATCGTTATCGGATTGATCGATACCAGCCTGAACTTTACTTGGTGTCAAAACAGAAAGAAAATCAGTATCAGCAGATTGTAAAATTACTTGAAAGTTGTGGCAAAAGTTGCAATGTTTTAATGCCTTTTTTTTTTTTTTACAACATATTGAATAAACCCGTGATTTTATGAATTATTTATAAATGTTGTAAACTTAACGTCCAAAAGAACAGGATTTCGACAAGAATTGGAAAACCAATACTGTATTGATGTTTTACTTGTTTTTATACCACACAAACTTAAGATACTAGATGCCACACTCTACCTGAAATTACTGTACTATTTTAATTGATTATAACTAATAATTAGGGGTGTGTTGATCGATCAGCCACCGATCGGTATCGGTCGATTTTTATGAAAAAGTATAGCAGAAAGTTAGTATGGATTAACAGGAAATTAACAATTATATTAATAAGAGTTAGAGAGAGGATAATACAACAATTGTTAGGGTAATACACAACACGTGGATTGATCCATACATTGGTGGTGTCGATACCAAGGGTAATATCAAAACATGATCAATACTAGAGTGATAAGGTATTTTTTCTATAAAAAATATTTTATTGTTGTTATTGTTTGTGTTTGCAAATTGAGGGAATAGTTCCTTGGACGCGGGAGAACGATGAGGGCAAACATTATTTAAATGAGTAGTAGATAGTTTAAGATTTTGTTTAGTTATTGTGGACTATTAACTTTGTGTTGTTCAGACAATTTTATGTAATAAAGAAAAATATGGAAGTAGTTTAAATATTGTGCTGATATTGTTAAACTGTCAATAAAATGAAACATGTACATTTGATCGGTATTGCTAACGGTTGATTCTACTCATGGATGATAAGCATCGGAATGAATCCCTGATCGGACCATCCCTACTAATAATAGTAATCATTCATAAAAATAAACAGTGTTGGGTTAGTTACTGAAAACCAGTAACTAGTTACAGTTACTAGTTACTTCATTTCAAAAGTAACTCAGTTACTAACTCAGGTACTTACACCAAAAAGTAATGTGTTACTGTGAAAAGTAACTATTTAGTTACTTCTTTTTTTTAAAGCTCCCATTAATGCCATTTTAGCCTTCATTTCAGTACTGTTATTACACTGGAGAATAATACAATGTGTTGATCAACTTGACATGCATTTGCATCACTGAACTCTGCTAAGCAATGTGCTCTACATACAACACACAAAGACAAAGATATGTTACAAAGGCCAATTTGTTTCTAGCCAGAACTAATTGACAAAACGATTTTAAATAGCTGCAACATAACATACATACGTAACAAACAGCATAACAACAGCATAGCTGTAAAGCAAGAAAGGCACACACTACATACACAAAGCCTAACCATGCATTTTTTCCTCAAGGAATTCTGACACAAAATCATGTCTGAAGCTCAGAACACTGTACACATTTCCCCAGTTTTAGTTTGGAGATAAGGAAAGATTGCCCTGGCCCACTAGGATCCCTCTTTATGTTTGTGAACGTTATAGTCTATACATTTAGAGTGATGTGATAATCAAACACTCTAGAAGTCTAGAATGAAAGAGTATATAAGAGAATTGACAGCAACGTTCTTTCTAAGGTGCGCGCCTGTGCAATTGCGCACTGCTCAAGCATCCTCTGCGCACGGCAAATCTATGCCACGCACAAAATCAAATAAAAAAATAAGCGCATAACAATTTTCGACACGACACGGACACGACAGAGAAAACACTTTTCGTCATCATTGTTCAAATATTGTAACGTCTGTCGAGACGTTGTGAGGACATGAATTCCATTTTCCACTTTACTTAGCAAAACTCTTTATTGTCGGCCATAAACACATCACCAAAACATTAGTAAAAAAAATGATATCTAGCAAAAGTGGTCATTTTCTGCAGTACAAACCAGACCAAAAGCAACTTTGTTATATCAACAGCAGCCGCTCGCTCTTTCTTACTTGCGCCAACACATGCACATATGGCACTTAGCCAGTGATGCGTTTACAGCCACACAAAAAGTCGGACAACTCCAACACCACACATAAAGTGTCATTCCAGGTCGTTACTCTATGATTTACCAATCAAATGTGTGGTTATTCTAGTGTCATTTATTAGGAATCTTAATTTATAAATATTATTATTATAATATTATAATACTTATTAAATATTACCTGCATTGTCCTTTCCATCCTTACACTTTCCATCATTGTAACTGAGCTACTGTGTTGAACAATTTCCCTTGTGGATCATTAAAGTTTGTCTAAGTCTAAGTCTAAGTCTAAGTCTAATTAATCATGAAATGCTATTAGTATATTAAATAAATAATAATAAAAATATATTTTTACAAACAGGAAGTTGCAGAAATGTACACATGATCCCCTGCTTACATCCCATTGTGCAACATGAGAATGTTTTAATGGGAACTAAATGCAATGTCTGAAAGGGCTACAAACTATTTCCAAAGCAGTACCTCCACCCAGACAAACAATACAAGTACACAGTTCATGAAAAACAATATTTGTTGTTATTGTCATTGTAAGTGGGCCTAAACACTTATATTAGAAATGGAAATGACTGCTGTCATTTGATTATAATAATAAGAGAATGTTGTCTGTCTATCTGTGTTGGCCCTGCGATGAGGTGGGGACTTGTCCAGGGTGTACACCGCCTTCCGCCCGAATGCAGCTGAGATAGGTTCCAGCGACCCCGAAAGGGACAAGCGGTAGAAAATGGATGGATGGATGGAGATGTAACTTGTTATTTAGTCAGGTTTGGGACAGGTGTGCTGCTGGTGTAGCCACAGTGTGCACGTCTGATGTTGCTCACATGGGCTCCACTCAATGCTCAGGGAGTTTTTGCGTTTGCTCACACACATGAACAATTAGAGGGAACATTGATTGACAGAGTGTGTACCTTCAGTGCTGAATGATGAGCAGAGGCAGAGTTAATCCTTAAATGGTGGAGGGGAAGTGGCATCGGAGTCTCTGTCTCTCTTTACTAGCTACGTCGAAGCATGTTGCTTATGTAGATTGTTTCAGCAGATTTGAATTGCTGTTTTGGGCAGTATATGGGATCTTTGATCCAAAGCACAATTTACATTTAACTAAAATGTTATTTTCTTTGTGCTCGACAAAAGAAAAGTAGTGAAAATATCTCCATGTTAACAAACTCGACTGCAGCTCCGCCATGATCAGACACCCCCCTCTCTCCCTTCCTTCTCCACACTCACGCTCACACTCACACACACACGCAGAGCGCAGGTCTCTCTTCTCCGGTTTGTGACACAAGAAGAATCAGAACTACGACACTGCAGCGTTTCGATAAAACACACTTTATACTACATAAAAAGTAACGTAAAATAACGCAGTAACGCATCATGTAGTAACGGTAACTGAGTTACTGAATATAAAAAATAACGCGTTAGATTACTAGTTACCGCCGAAACTAACGGCGTTACAGTAACGCGTTACAAAGTAACGCGTTAGTCCCAACACTGATAATAAATAATAAAAACAACAAATGCTTCCTTATTGTCCACTGCCTGCTCTGTCGTCCACAAGTTGCAGACATTCTCCAGGTATGTTTTACACTTGTAAAATGTTTGTCCTTCTTAGACATACATATATATTATATTTATGCTGCACACAAGTTAAGAGCATTTGTGAACTGTTGAGAGCACTCTATATCTGCCATTTTTAATGGTAAATAAGAGATAATGAGAGATTATCATCACACTCCAACATCTCTGTCATGTAAACGTTGCCTCTTTTCTAGGTCAACATTGCAATTTTAAAATGTGGTCTTAATTTCTTTAAATATGCTGAGGACTACGACCCCCTTTTTATTCTCAGTCTTGTCTCACATTTCTCCGTCTCGCTGCCTCTGTTAGCTCTGTACACTCGTGTACTTACTACTTCTACTGGGTAGAACATGAAGCCTGTTGATTAGATTTAGCACTGCTGCCACCCAGCTGCAGGCTTGTGTATCACTCTAACATGAATACTAGAGTGTAGACCAGGGATGTCAAACTAGGTTTCATTGTGGCCACATGGCAGTTATGTCTGCCATCAGAGGGCCACTTGTACCAGTGAATAATGTATGAATTTGATTTCATTATTAATGATATAACTTTTTTTAAGTAGACTGACAATTTTACAGTAAAAACTTTACATTTACAAAATTTTACTGTAAAATAGTGTTTTTTTAATTTTTTAAAAACATTTTACAGTAAATGGAAAAACATTACCACTGTTTTTTGGGGGGGGTTTACAGAAAAATCTGGCAGCTTAGTTGCCAGACTTGTTGTGTTAAATTGACATTGGTTTTTACAACATGATATTGTTAATGGAAAAACAGTACAAGTTTGTTTTTTTTATTCTGGCGACTTAGCTGCCGGTTTTTCTACCGTAAAAACAAATGTACCGTCTTTCCATTTAGAGTAATATACTGTTAAAAACAACAACCCTAGATTTTACAGTCAAAAACTGGCAGGATTTTAACGCAAAAAACAGCAGTGTTTTTTTTTTCAATTCACAGTAATATGCTGTAAATAACAACGTAACATTTATTGTCATTTTTATGAATTTGTTGTATAGTTAAATATTCTAATTTAGATAAAAACAAGTTTGGAAAGTATGATAATATAGTGTAATATTTGTTGCAATATTGGATACTATTAAAGTTTAAAATGTATGCAATTTCAAGCAGTACATATATTTAATGAGGAAAATATGAAGTAGTTTATTGACATATCATTTCCAGGTGTTTGCGGGCCAGATACAATGATGTCGCAGGCCTTGAGTTTGACACCTGTGGTGTAGACACAAATAATGAAAATATCCCGTACCGCTCGCAACCCCCGCCCCCTGGGGTTGAAGAGGGAGTACCCAGCCTCTCACCCACTGTTATTTGAGATAGGCTCCAGCTTATCTGTGACCTTGACGAGAACAAGCAGTATAAAAAAATGGTTGGCTGTTCATACATGGCTAAAAAAGACAAACAAAAGTACAGATTTTCTGTTGACCAATCAACAACCACCCTCCACCGCAACAGAAAATAGTCCGGTACAGCCCAGTTATTCGAGTACCCAACACAAATTTTGGAGAGGGAAAAAATGTCATATTGTCCTCTTACTGTGTTGAAAGACAAAAAATAAAACACCAGATGATGGCATCCTTTTTGTTTCTCGATAAAAGTACTTAGTAAAAAACAGAAAAAAGATGAATTCCAATTGTAATGGCAAGAAGAATTACACCACTATTCAAGCAGCGTCGCTCTGTTATTGTCTGTAAGTTCCCACATTTGCAGCTCAGCCATTTTGCCTTTTTAAAAGCCCGTTACCTCGCCCTTCATTGGGATTGCTATCCCTCCAGGCGGGATGTGCCTCAATTGTCACAGAGGGGAGCCTTTGCTTTGCCACCATTAAGGTGTATTCATGTTACATTCAGCCCTGGCAGGAAGCTGCTCAGTGGTGCCCGGCCCCCCTGTATTGTCCATCCACTCGAGCGCCGCTCTCACACTGAAGGGATTGCACTTAAAACTGTCCTCACTCATTAGGTATACCTGCACAACCTACGGAGGTCCGGTACATTCAATCAATCAATCAATCAATGTTTACTTATATAGCCCTAAATCACTAGTGTCTCAAAGGGCTGCACAAGCCACAACGACATCCTGGGCTCAGATCCCAAATCCGGGCAATGAGAAACCTTGGAGGGGACCGCAGATGTGGGGACCCCCACCCTGGGTGACCAATGCAATGGACGTCATGGACATTCTGATGCATTGTGGTTGAGGTCTGTAGTTATACCAGTGGTGTTCCTCAAGGTTCCATTTTAGGTCCTCTCTTTTTCATCTTTGAGCCATTCAACTGCCGGCCTGCCAGTTCAGTTCAAAAAACTCATGACAGACTCAACATTGTTGTTTTTTGCAGGAAGGTTTCTTAGTGCCTCACAATACGAAGGTCCTGAGTAGTCCTGAGTTTAATCCCTGGCTCGGGATCTTTCTGTGTGGAGTTTGCATGTTCTCCCTGTGACTGCGTGGGTTCCCTCCGGGTACTCCGGCTTCCTCCCACCTCCAAAGACATGCACCTGGGGGTAGGCTCCTCCCACCTCCAAAGACATGCACCTGGGGATAGGCTCCTCCCACCTCCAAAGACATGCACCTAGGGATAGGCTCCTCCCACCTCCAAAGACACGCACCTGGATAGGTTGATTGGCAACACTAAATGGTCCCTAGTGTGTGAATGTGAGTGTGAATGTTGTCTGTCTATCTGTGTTGGCCCTGCGATGAGGTGGCGACTTGTCTCAGGGTGTACCCCGCCTTCCGCCCGAATGCAGCTGAGATAGGCTCCAGCGACCCCCCGCAGCCCCGAAAGGGACAAGCGGTAGAAAATGGATGGATGGAGGGTTTTTTAAAAACATCTAAGCACTCCTGTAACTCTGACAACTTAGATAGACCTGAATCCAATGTCCACTGTAAGGATGCTGGTTCTCTGGAATATAAAAAAATATTCCGGACTTTAGCTTTTTGAAAATGTGGCCCCCCAAAACAACTGAGTTGTCAATGCTGTATACCAGCTACTTGTCATGATCCGTGGCCCGGATCATGTTTTGTTTAGTTATGTTATGTTAGCTTTGGACTCTCTTAGTTTTGTGCACCTCTGGGTTTGCTTTGGTCTCCATGGGTACTAATTGGGTTCACCTGCCTCTGGTTAGTGGTCGGCACGCTCACCTGCTGCCGAGCACTAATCAGAGAGCTATTTATTCACCTTTCTCGCCACGCTCAGTCTGGCTTCATTGTTTGCTGAATGCAACAGTTACGTTGGTATTCTTGTTTCCTAGCTCTTGATTCCTGCTCCAAGTGGTTACCTTAGCTTCCCGTACGATCGGCACGTTTTCCTTTTGTCTGCTTGTATCTACGGTGTATGAATTATGAGAAATAAATCATCTCCTACTTTCACGCTTTGGTCCGGAGTTGTCCGTCTGCATCCCGGGACAACGAACCCCGCAGTAAGATGCGAACCCAACGTAACACTACTCTAAGTTAATAGTACTGTCACTACTGACAGATGTACTAATGCTGGTATACAGCATTGTTGTTTTGGGGGCCACATTTCCAAAAAGCTAAAGACCGGAATATTTTTTTTATATTCCAGACAACCAGCATCCTTTACAGTGGACATTTGATTCAGGTCTATTTAATTTGTCAGAGTTACAGGAGCGCTTAGATGTTTTTAAGAACCTTTCTGCAAAAAAGAACAATGTTGAGTCTCTCATGAGTTTTTTTTAACTTAACTGGCAGGCCGGCAGTTGAATAGCTCAAAAGATGAAAAAAGAGAGGACCTAAAATGGAACCTTGAGGAACACCACTAGTATAACTACCGAAGTTGAATCGATGAGTACTGACTGACTGACTGACTTGAATACATGAATCACATTACGGAAAACAATTGTAACAGCTAAAAAGGAAAGGACTTAAAGGGGTGCTTTGAGGAACGCCTCAGTTATGTAAATCAAAAGTGTGGACCCCAGTGTTCCCTGTTTGCTAGCAAGGGTAAAATGTCAATGCAACGGTCTGCCAATGTGTTTACAATGGTTCCAATTCCTCTACACCAGTGGTTCTCAAATGGGGGTACGCGTACCCCTGGGGGTACTTGAAGGTATGCCAAGGGGTACGTGAGATTTTTTTTAAAAATATTCTAAAAATAGCAACAATTCAAAAATCCTTTATAAATATATTTATTGAATAATACTTCAACAAAATATGAACGTAAGTTCATAAACTGAACATCAAATCAAGTAGGCTATTCCATTCAGTACAATGGATCAATGCAACAATGCAATATTCAGTGTTGACAGCTAGATTTTTTGTGGACATGTTCCATAAATATTGATCTTAAAGATTTCTTTTTTTGTGAAGAAATGTTTAGAATTAAGTTCATGAATCCAGATGGATCTCTATTACAATCCCCAAAGAGGGCACTTTAAGTTGATGATTACTTCTATGTGTAGAACTCTTTATTTGTAATTGAATCACTTGTTTATTTTTCAACAAGTTTTTAGTTATTTTTATATCTTTTTTTCCAAATAGTTCAAGAAAGACCACTACAAATGAGCAATATTTTGCACTGATATACAATTTAATAAATCAGAAACTGATGACATAGTGCTGTATTTTACTTCTTTATCTCTTTTTTTCAACCAAAAATGCTTTGCTCTGATTAGGGGGTACTTGAATTAAAAAAATGTTCACAGGGCCTGGAAAAAGGTTCAGAACCACTGCTCTACACGACAAGAGCAGTGTATTCTTTTTAGGAATTTGCTGCAAAAATGTTTGTCTCCCAGGTTTTGAACTGAACTCCGGAGCCGGTATGGTGTTATTTTTTTCATACGGTGTTGATCTGGAAATGGTAGCTTCGGCATTTTGTGGGTGTGGCACCGAACGGAGATGTTGACATGCGCAGTTTCAAGCACTCTTCATCCTCTAGCGGGTGACTTTTCAAATGATGCTACATTAGTAGAGCTGCTGCTTTTTGTAGCAACGCTTTTGCCGCACAGTTGTCTGTTCAACATCTTCCCGCTTGAAGCCAAACCACCGCCAGACAATGTACCCCCTGCTGTTTTTCTTGGGAATTCATTCTTCCTTCATTTGTTACCAGATTGGCACCTTCTCTCTCTTGTATTACCACTCGCACCGCTCCGCTAGCAGCACAGCTAACTTTACCCATTCCGCTACCTCTCTGCTCGGCGAGGGTGTATGACGTTGCACGTGTGACAGTATGTGACGTAGGTAAGAAGGTGCACTAGTTTTATGTCTCTGTGAGAAGGAGAGACAAGAAAGAGTGAGAAAAGCCTGTAGTGTAATGCCCGCAGCTAAAAGCAACTGCCTGAGAACGTATACTCCAATATCACCATATAGTCGTTTTCTATATCGCACAAAAGAGTATATTCCATATATCGCCCAGCCCTACTTGTATGGTATACAGGTACTAGTACAGTATCGTGGTACTAATGAATCAAAAACGGTACTATACTCTGTTTGAAAAGTACGCGCCGTCACGTCATGATATTGCTGGTTTTGTGAGCAGAGGAGCATGTTCGGCAGCACACACACACGGAGTACTTACAAGCAGACAAGGTGTGTACACACAAAAGGGAGAATGGACGCATTTTGGTGTAAAAAGTAAAGATAAAGGTGAAGTTATAACACTGAAACACCCTCAGGAAGAGGTGCTTTAAGACATGGCTAGCTAGCTAGCTATCGGCGAACATCCATCCGCAGTCTGCAGTGTTTTAGCTACTTCTAAATCACTAATCCTCGCCTCCATGGCGACTAATAAAGTAAGTTTCTTACAAGTAGCATTATCACTGAAGGACGAGGAATAGCTAAACATGCTTCACTACACACCGTAGGAGGATACAATAGCTCACCGGCGTCACAATGTAAACAAACGCAATGGGTGGATCTACACCTGACATCCACTGTAATGATACTGTGGGAGAGGGTTGTGATCAGCGCACTGTTGGAGTAAAGGTCAGCGCCCCTGTCCATCAGACAGGGACGTGGCAGGTGCTGACTGAGAGACACAGCTGGCAGATGATTAGTTTGCGCAGGTGGTACGTGTTAAACTGATCATCTGTTGTCTTTAACAGTGAGCGGCCGAGTGCAGGAGAGGGAGGAAGGATGGAAGAGACTGAAAAGTCAACTATGTACATATATTGAAAACAAAAAAGAGAACATTATTAAACCCTGTCAACTCTGCGCAACTGCTTCCAGCGTGAATATGTGGGACTGTGAGTAGTAAAGCTTACATTTGGCGCCCAATCAAAAAAAAAAAAAAAAAAAAAAAAAAAGGAACAATGTCGACACCAAGCCCGATAGAGGCATTGGGGTAGCTGTTGGCGGAAATGTCCACGGCCAATCACCGGCAGATGGAAGCCATGCAGGGACAAATCGCCCAGCAGAGCCAAATCCTGCGAGCCTTGACAGAGAGGACCGGAGCAGGGGCACCCGCGGCAGAAAAGCCATCATTGGCGGCCGTAGGGATGCACAGGATGGCGGAGACAGAGGACCCGCAGACTTTTTTGGACATGTTCGAGGCCACGGCGGGAGCATGCGCGTGGCCCGAGGAAGAATGGGCAGTACGGCTGCTACCGCTGCTGGCGGGAGAAGCTCAGCGGGCGGCACTCAGCCTACCACCAGATTCCCGGGTGAGGTACCGGGACGTGAGACGTGCGGTACTGGACCGGACGGGAGGGTCCAAAGAGGATCACAGGCGCCGGTTCCGGGCAATGCGGCTCGGCCCGGACGAGCGGCCTTTCGCCCTGGGCCAGCAACTAAGAGATGCGGCGACGAGATGGCTGCAACCCGGGCAAATCCAGGAAGTACTGGAACAAATCATTCTGGAGCAATTTATGGAGGCGATCCCGGCGCGGACCTAGGCGTTGGTCCGTTATCACCATCCTCAGGACTTGGCAGCAGCGGTGGCAGCAGCGGTGGCAGCAGCGGTGGCAGCAGCGGTGGCGTTAGCGGAGGACCATCTGGCGGTGCACCGCGAAAAAAAAAGGAGGAGAAGACCGCGGAGGCGGTGGAGCGTCCAGTCTTAGCGCCGCGCAGGATGCGCGCGCCGCCGGCTGAGGGAACCCAGCAGTGGCCGAGGCTACGGAATAATCAGACTGTTTTTTCTCCTCCTCAGACCCGGGCCGCTACTGACGCTGTGTTTCCCCCGCAAATGGCTCCTCGAGTGCCTGGGCAGGCGTGCTGGAGGTGTGGGCGGCTTGGACACCTGCAGCGGGAATGTCCGAGCATGGAGGTGGGACAGGTGATCCGGGTCGTCGACCCTGCGGCGCCCTCCCGGGGGCCAGGAGAGACGTAATATGTACCGGTAAGGATACAAGGGAGTACACACCGAGCGATGGTGGATTCGGGCTGCGAGCAGTCCATGATCCACCAGAATCTGGTTCGACCCAGGGCGTTGAGAAAGGTTACACGAGTGCGGGTTAAATGTGTGCATGGGGATATTCACGAGTACCCTTCGTGCCGGTGGAAATTTTTTTCAAGGAGGAAAAACATAGTGTTAAGGTGGCTGTAAATTCGCGCCTGGCGCACCCCTTAATCCTGGGAACCAATTGGGCGGGATTTAACGGGTTAATAAAGCAGTGCGCAGGGGTGCGTTCACGACCGGTAGGAAAAGGGGATAGCCGCGCTATTCTCATCGGCGACACGAGATTATCCGACGCTGCCGGGGGGAGGGGGAAGGGGAGCCGGCGGGGGCTTCGCAGGAGGAGGAGGTTTCCCCGGTTCCCCAATGGCGCCCCATGGATGATTTTCCACTCGAGCAGTCTCGGGATGAAACTCTGCGCGCGACCTGGGACCAAGTGATAACAATTGATGGGCAGCGGGTTCGCCCGGGGATAGCGCGGGATTTCCCTCACTTTGCATTGATTAGGGACAGATTATACAGAGTGAGTCGTGACACTCAGACAGGGGAGGAAATCACCCAATTGTTGGTGCCAAAAAGCCGTCGGGAAATGATTTTCCAGGCGGCACATTTTAACCCGATGGCCGGTCACATGGGGTATGATAAAACACTCAATCGGATAATGGTCCGGTTCTATTGGCCAGGCATTCGGGCAGATGTGCGCCGCTGGTGGGCGGCTTGCCCGGACTGTCAACTAGTCAACCCCGTGGCCACTCCTAGAGCCCCTTTGCGGCCATTACCACTCATAGAGGTCCCATTTGAGCGAATTGGCATGGACCTCGTCGGACCATTTCACCCGAGCACCCAGGGATATCGCTTTGCGCTAGTCCTGGTGGATTACGCAACGCGCTATCCTGAAGCAGTGCCGCTGCGCTCCATCTCTGCAAAGAGTGTCGCGCAGGCACTGTTTCAAGTTATTTCCCGAGTTGGAATCCCGAAAGAGATTCTGACTGACCAGGGCACGTCCTTTATGTCACGCACGTTAAAGGAGCTGTACGGATTATTGGGGATCAAATCCATTCGGACCAGCGTTTACCACCCGCAGACTGATGAGCTGGTAGAGCGGTTGAATAGAACCTTGAAATCCATGATCCGGAAGTTCGTACACGAGGACAAACCAAATTGGCATACTGTAAATGGTTGGATCCCCTGTTATTTGCAGTGCGGGAGGTTCCTCAGGCCTCAACAGGATTTTCTCCATTTGAGCTGTTGTTCGGCAGGAAGCCGCACGGGGTACTGCACCTAGTTAAAGAAAGCTGGGAGGAAGGTCCAAGCCCCAGTAAAAACGAAATTCAGTACGCCATGGACCTGAGAGCAAAACTCCACACATTGGGGCACTTGTCTCGTGAGAATTTGCTCCAAGCCCAAGAACGTCAGCAGCGCCTGTATAACAGGGGGACACAGCTCAGACAATTTTCACCGGGAGAGAAAGTACTTGTATTACTCCCAACATCCAGCTCCAAATTACTCGCCAAGTGGCAAGGACCGTTTGTGGTCACACAACGAGTAGGTGACGTGGATTACAAGGTCCGGTGGTCTGACCGGGGCGGGGCAACACAAATATACCACCTCAACCTACTAAAAGGTTGGAGGGAAGCGGAGCCTGTCTCTATGGTGACGGCGATAGCGGAGGGCGAGGAGCTGGGGCCGGAGGTTCCCCCCTCCCCCCGGCCCTTCCCTCTCTGCTGTGATAATCATCTGACGCCGTCACAGAAAGCAGATGTGGCCAATTTGCAGCAACATTTTGCTGACGTGTTCTCCCCCCTGCCAGGCCGCACAAACCTCACCCAGCATCACATAGAGACCAGCCCAGGCGAGACGGTAAGGTCTCGGCCCTATAGGCTGCCCGAACACAAGCGCAAAGTAGTTCGGGAGGAATTAAAAGCCATGCAGGAATTGGGGGTAATAGAGGAGTCACACAGTGCATGGTGCAGCCCCATAGTTCTGGTAGGGAAGAAAGATGGGTCTGTGCGGTTCTGTGTGGACTACCGCAAGGTAAATGATGTGTCACGTTTTGACGCCTACCCGATGCCCCGGGTCGACGAGCTCCTGGACCGGTTAGGCACTGCTCGTTTTTTCACGACACTGGATTTGACTAAGGGCTACTGTCAGATTCCCTTATCTCCAGAGTCTAAGGAAAAAACGGCATTCTCCACTCCGGAAGGTTTATACCAATTTGTGACCCTTCTGTTCGGCTTGTCCGGTGCGCCTGCCACATTTCAGAGATTCATGGACCGGGTACTGCGTCCCCACGCGGCATATGCTGCCGCCTATCTGGATGATGTCATCATCCCGGGGAACAACTGGGCGGAGCATGTGCAGAGGGTGGGGGCGGTACTCGAGTCCCTGAGGCGGGCGGGGCTCACTGCCAACCCGGCGAAGTGCGCGGTTGGCCGGAGGGAGGTACAGTATCTGGGGTACCACTTGGGGGAAGGTCAGGTGCGGCCTCAGATAGACAAAACCGCGGCAGTTGCGGCCTGGAGTGGGCGCGGCCGGACGATGTCCCGGCCTAAGTCTGGCGGTGGAGGTATGTGGGAGAGGGTTGTGATCAGCGCACTGTTGGAGTAAAGGTCAGCGCCCCTGTCCATCAGACAGGGACGTGGCAGGTGCTGACTGAGAGACACAGCTGGCAGATGATTAGTTTGTGCAGGTGGTACGTGTTAAACTGATCATCTGTTGTCTTTAACAGTGAGCGGCCGGGTGCAGGAGAGGGAGGAAGGATCGAAGAGACTGAAAAGTCAACTATGTACATATATTGAAAACAAAAAAGAGAACATTATTAAACCCTGTCAACTCTTCGCAACTGCTTCCAGCGTGAATCTGTGGGACTGTGAGTAGTAAAGCTTCCAGATACCAAGTACAGGAGCGTATTTTGATCGATACTACTATGACTACATCGATATTTTTTATCTTCACGCAATCTTTTTTCCTTTCTTTAAAATTCATATTATGTTTATAAAGTCAGTAAATATGTCCCTGGACACATGAGGACTTGGAATATGACCAATGTATGATCCTGTAACTACTTGGTATCAGATCGATACCTAAATGTGTGGTATCATCCAAAACGAATATAAAGTATCAAAGAAGAGAAGAATAAGTGATTATTACATTTTAACAGAAGTGTAGATAGAACATGTTAAAACAGAAAATAAGCAGATATTTACAGTAAAGAACAAGTATATTAATAATCTGTCATAACGTGGACTATGGGTTGTTCGTTTTCCCGAGATGCAAGAATAGATGCAGTGGACATCGGATGAAGGTGGGTACATGATTTAATAATGACTATAAAAAGGTACAAACAAAAGGCGCGCACAAGGCGGAAGTACAAACTTGGCTAAGAAAACAAAACTAGCACTTGGGCAAAAACTATGAACATGAAATAAATAACACTTGCTAACTGTGACATGAATAAACAAACACTTACTTGAAAAGCATGGAACTATGGCATGGAACACGTAATCAATGGAGTAACAGGGATAACAGAGTTAATGTCGCCAGACAGACTGCCTGGCAACTGAAAGCTTAAATAATACCGACATGATTAGTGACAGGTGCGCGAGTGCAAAATGTGAGACAGGTGCGTGACATGAGGACAGGTGAAAACTAATGGGTTGTCATGGAAAAAAAACAAACAAGAGTGCACAAAGAGACCAAAAACCAAACCGAACATAAGCAAAACAAAACATGATCACACAGACATGACATAATCAATTTTTTACAGTCTGTCCCTCATAATGTGTACAAAATAATAGGTAGATAAATGACACAATATGTTACTGCATACGTCAGCAGACTAATTATGAGTCTTTGTTTGTTTACTTACTACTAAAAGACTGTCATGTCTGTGATTATATTTTGTTTTAGTCATGTTCGGATTTGGTTTTGGACTTTTTGTGCACTTTTATTTGTCACCATAGCAACCATTAGTTTCACCTGGTTCACATTGTCATGTCACGCACCTGTTCACGGTTAGAGTCACACACCTGTTTTCACTGATCATGTCACTATATAAGCTTTTCTGTTTCTGTTGTTCATCCTGGCAACATCACATTCATGCTCCACATTTATGCTCTGCACCCTTTATGATCACGCTTCTTCATGCCATGTTCCTTGTCACGTAAGTTTTTGTTTAATGTTCATAGTTCTCCGCCATTGTGCGCGCCTTTTGTTTTCCTAGTCAAGTTTTTTACCTCCGCTGTGAGCGCCTTTTGTTTATACCCTTTTGAGCCTTTTGAGTTTAAATATTAAAACATGTCCTCACCTGCACGTCATGTCCAGTTAAGTTGCTTTGCACCACGGAAAAACAATCCACGCCAAGGACCAAGTCGTGACAAAGACAAGTTGTCTAGTATGTTAACTATTTTATTTAAGGCCTAAATTGTTAGTCGATTGCAATAACAAACATGTTTAATTTTTGTTATTTAGAAAAATAGCGAAAAGTATCGAAAAATATCGAAATACATTTTGGTACCGGTACTAAAATATTGCTATCGGGACAACCCTACTATGCAATAAAAAAAGAGCTGGCAACACAAGTAAGTACCAAAATGATTGTGTCCTGTCTGTCGGGGCTGCATGAGTGCTGCGATGGTGAGCTGTGGTTCATTGAAGGAAGATATCGAGTAATTATTTAGTATGAACATCCAACCATTTTGCCCGCCTGGATTCACCCCTTAAACCAGGGTCCGCAGATTAAGAGTCAGGAGCGCTAGTGAAACAAGCCAGATGTCAGGAATTGAGGATTACCAACGTACCAACCAGCACCACCTGGCATTTGGTACACTCACACTGACGATACTCTACAGCAGGCCTGGGCAATTATTTTTCCTCGGGGGCCAAATTTAGAGAAAAAAATGTGTCTGGGGGTCGGTATAGCTCTTTTTAGGAACATTAATACAAAACCTCACACTAATGTCTGAAGAACGCTAAAAACGTTATGACAGACCACCTTAAAAAATGGAATGGAATTCAAAATTTTTTTTACTTAATGAGACACCCAGAATGCACATGAAAATAAAGAATGTGGGATTTACAATATTAACTATGAAGGATAAAACACTGAATATTGACAACATATGAACGTCACACACCCTCTCCATCCACATATTTTACAATCAAGCAAAACACAACAAAAATACAACAAACACAGCAAAATATGAAAAGTAAAAGTAAAAAATAAACCCACCTACAATCTGATGTATGTGATATATCACTAAGCTTTAAAACTTTGTTGTAAAAATCTCCTTCCACGTCTGTCCCTGACACCCACATTTCAGGCTCTGGAAACACTCTGTGGAAACGCTCCCCACCCACACTGCTTGGTGCCTTGTCTGAGCTGCTGTGACTTAGATGACCATAGTAACTAATTAGTTGACCATAGTAACTAATTAGATGACCATAGTACCTAATTAGATGATCATAGCAACTAATTAGATGACCATAGTAACTAATTTGTTTACCATAATAACTAATTAGATTACCAGAGTAACTAATTAGATGCCCACAATAACTAGGTACATTACCATAGTAACTAATTTGATGACCATAGTAACTAGTTACATTACCATAGTAACTAATTAGATGACCATAGTAACTCATTAGATGGCCATTGTGACTCATTAAATGACCATAGTAACTCATTAGATGACCATAGTAACTTGTTACATTACCATAGTAACTCATTATATGACCATAGTAACTAATTAGATGACCATAGTAACTAATTAGATGACCATAGTAACTAGTATATCATGCAGATTCCAAGCATTGAAAGACTTAGTATAGTTGAAGACTTACGGTCATTAGAAAACATCACTGCACATCATAATGGCAGCTACACTTTACATCTTATAGACATTAAAAAATGATTTGGGAATGTCCGGCGGGCCAGATTGAAAAGCTTAAGGGGCCGCATGTGGCCCCCGGGCCTTAGTCTGCCCAGGTCTGCTCTCCAGTATGTACACGTTACTTTTCTACAGTGTCTTCCCTTGAGAACGTAGACTGTAGAGTCATGCTGATGGGTTCAGAAGAGGAACTGAAGGACTCCTACTTGCACTGTAGCCTGACAATCCAGCATGCATCATATGGATTCTTACGGGGATGTTTTTTTAAACACAGGGCTAATGTATTCAAATGGTTACTCGCTCTCGGTCCTACATAATACATGAAAATAAAATAACATAACATAACATAACATAAAATAACATAACATAACATAACATAACATAACATAACATAACATAACATAACATAACATAACATAACATAACATAACATAACATAACATAGTGACAACATGGAAGATTTCCAGCACCTTATTCAATGTTACGACTGAGGTTACTACTACTATATCACTGGGGGGAGCCTTTGAAAGTACAATCTATTATTAAACATCATACAAGCAGCAGCAGAGGGAAATGTACACATCCATCCATCCATTTTCTACCGCTTGTCCCTTATTGTACTGTAAATAAAGACTTATTGGAGTCGACATCAATTGAGTTGAAGTATGTGCTGTTTAGAGAAGGAACAACAAGCAAAACTAAACCAGTGTAAGAGCTTTGATTCAACTAAGTAACACAACGATGCCCTGCCTTACAAACAAACTAGTTGACTAGTTGGCATACATACTAGATGGCATACACACCAGTTGGCATACATAAGAGTTGGCATACACACTAGTTGGCATACATACTAGTTGGCATACATACTAGTTGACATACACACTAGTTGGCATACATACTAGTTGGCATACACACTAGTTGGCATACATACTAGTTGACATACATACTAGTTGACATACACAATAGTTGGCATACATACTAGTTGACATACATACTAGTTGGAAAACACACTAGTTGACATACACACTAGTTGGCATACATACTAGTTGGCATACATACCAGTTGGAATACATACTAGTTGGCATACACACTAATTGTTATACACACTAGTTGTCATACATAGTTGTCATACATACTAGTTGGCATACACACTAGTTGTCATGCATACTAGTTGGCATACATACCAGTTGGAATACATACTAGTTGGCATACACACTAGTTGTTATACACACTAGTTGTCATACATAGTTGTCATACATACTAGTTGACATACACACTAGTTGGCATACACACTAGTTGGCATACATACTAGTTGGCATACATACCAGTTGGAATACATACTAGTTGGCATACACACTAGTTGTTATACACACTAGTTGTCATACATAGTTGTCATACATACTAGTTGACATACACACTAGTTGGCATACATACTAGTTGGCATACATACCAGTTGGAATACATACTAGTTGGCATACACACTAGTTGTTATACACACTAGTTGTCATACATAGTTGTCATACATACTAGTTGGCATACACACTAGTTGTTATACACACTAGTTGTCATACATAGTTGTCATACATACTAGTTGACATACATACTAGTTGGCATACATACTAGTTGGCATACATAGTTGGCATACATACTAGTTGGCATACACACTAGTTGTCATATATAGTTGGCATACATAGTAGTTGACATACAAACTAGTTGCCATACATAGTTGTCATACATAATATTTGGCTTACACACAAGTTGTCATACATAGTTGTCATACATACTAGTTGGCATACACACTAGTTGTCATACATACTAGTTGGCATGCACACTAGTTGTCATACATAGTTGTCATACATACTAGTTGGCATACACACTAGTTGTCATACATAGTTGTCATACATACTAGTTGGCATACACACTAGTTGTCATACATAGTTGTCATACATATTAGTTGGCATACACACTAGTTGGCATACATACTAGTTGGCATACATACCAGTTGGAATACATACTAGTTGGCATACACAATAGTTGTTATACACACTAGTTGTCATACATAGTTGTCATACATACTAGTTGGCATACACACTAGTTGTCATACATAGTTGTCATACATACTAGTTGACATACATACTAGTTGGCATACATACTAGTTGGCATACATAGTTGGCATGCACACTAGTTGTCATATATAGTTGGCATACATACTAGTTGACATACAAACTAGTTGCCATACATAGTTGTCATACATAATATTTGGCATACACACTAGTTGTCATACATAGTTGTCATACATACTAGTTGGCATACACAGTAGTTGGCATACACACTAGTTGTCATACATACTAGTTGGCATACACACTAGTTGTCATACATAGTTGTCATACATACTAGTTGGCATACACACTAGTTGTCATACATAGTTGTCATACATACTAGTTGGCATACAAACTAGTTGTCATACATAGTTGTCATACATACTAGTTGGCATACACACTAGTTGTCATACATAGTTGGCATACACACTAGTTGTCATACATACTAGTTGGCATACACACTAGTTGGCATACACACTAGTTGTCATACATAGTTGTCATACATACTAGTTGACATACATACTAGTTGTCATACATACTAGTTGGCATACATACTAATTGTCATACATAGTTGGCATACATACTAGTTGGCATACACACTAGTTGTCATACATACTAGTTGTCATACACACTCGTTGGCATACATACTAGTTGTCATACACACTAGTTGTCATACATAGTTGTCATACACACTAGTTGTCATACATACTAGTTGGCATACACACTAGTTGTCATACATAGTTGGCATACACACTAGTTGTCATACATACTAGTTGGCATACACAGTAGTTGTCATACATAATAGTTGGCATACACACTAGTTGTCATACATACTAGTTGGCATACACACTAGTTGTCATACATACTAGTTGGCATACACACAAGTTGGCATACATAGCTGGCATACACACTAGTTGACATACACACTAGTTGTCATACATAGTTGGCATACACACTAGTTATCATACATACTAGTTTGCATACACACTAGTTGACATACATACTAGTTGTCATACAAAGTTGGCATACACACAAGTTGTCATACATAGTAGTTGGCATACACACTAGTTGGCATATATACTAGTTGGGATACACACTAGTTGTCATACGTACTAGTTGGCATACACACTAGTTGGCATACACACTAGTTGTCATACATACTAGTTGTCATACATACTAGTTGGCATACACACTAGTTGTCATACATACTAGTTGTCATACATAGTTGTCATACACACTAGTTGTCATACATACTAGTTGTCATACACACTAGTTGTCATACATACTAGTTGGCATACACACTAGTTGTCATACATAGTTGGCATACACACTAATTGTCATACATACTAGTTGGCATACACACTAGTTGTCATACATAATAGTTGGCATACACACTAGTTGTCATACATACTAGTTGGCATACACACTAGTTGTCATACATACTAGTTGGCATACACAATAGTTGGCATACAGACTAGTTGGCATACATAGCTGGCATACACACTAGTTGGCATACACGCTAGTTGTCATACATAGTTGGCATACACACTAGTTATCATACATACTAGTTGGCATACACACTAGTTGGCATACATAATAGTTGGCATACACACTAGTTGTCATACATACTAGTTGGCATACACACTAGTTGGCATACAGACTAGTTGGCATACATAGCTGGCATACACACTAGTTGGCATACACACTAGTTGTCATACATAGTTGTCATATATACTAGTTGGCATACACACTAGTTGTCATACATAGTTGTCATACATACTAGTTGGCATACAAACTAGTTGCCATACATAGTTGTCATACAAACTAGTTGGCATACACACTAGTTGTCATACATAGTTGGCATACACACTAGTTGTCATACATACTAGTTGGCATACACACTAGTTGTCATACATAGTTGTCATACATACTAGTTGACATACATACTAGTTGTCATACATACTAGTTGGCATACATACTAGTTGTCATACATAGTTGGCATACATACTAGTTGGCATACACACTAGTTGTCATACATAGTTGTCATACATACTAGTTGACATACACACTAGTTGTCATACATACTAGTTGTCATACACACTCGTTGGCATACATACTAGTTGTCATACACACTAGTTGTCATACATAGTTGTCATACACACTAGTTGTCATACATACTAGTTGGCATACACACTAGTTGTCATACATAGTTGGCATACACACTAGTTGTCATACATAATAGTTGGCATACACACTAGTTGTCATACATACTAGTTGGCATACACACTAGTTGTTATACATACTAGTTGGCATACACACAAGTTGGCATACATAGCTGGCATACACACTAGTTGGCATACACACTAGTTGTCATACATAGTTGGCATACACACTAGTTATCATACATACTAGTTGGCATACACACTAGTTGACATACATACTAGTTGTCATACATAGTTGGCATACACACAAGTTGTCATACATAGTAGTTGGCATACACACTAGTTGGCATATATACTAGTTGGGATACACACTAGTTGTCATACGTACTAGTTGGCATATACACTAGTTGGCATACACACTAGTTGTCATACATACTAGTTGTCATACATAGTTGTCATACACACTAGTTGTCATACATACTAGTTGGCATACACACTAGTTGTCATACATACTAATTGTCATACATAGTTGTCATACACACTAGTTGTCATACATACTAGTTGGCATACACACTAGTTGTCATACATACTAGTTGGCATACACACTAGTTGTCATACATAGTTGGCATACACAGTAATTGTCATACATACTAGTTGGCATACACACTAGTCTTCATACATAATAGTTGGCATACACACTAGTTGTCATACATACTAGTTGGCATACACACAAGTTGGCATACATAGCTGGCATACACACTAGTTGGCATACACACTAGTTGTCATACATAGTTGGCATACACACTAGTTATCATACATACTAGTTGGCATACACACTAGTTGGCATACATAATAGTTGGCATACACACTAGTTGTCATACATACTAGTTGGCATACACACTAGTTGGCATACAGACTAGTTGGCATACATAGCTGGCATACACACTAGTTGGCATACACACTAGTTGTCATACATAGTTGTCATATATACTAGTTGGCATACACACTAGTTGTCATACATAGTTGTCATACATACTAGTTGGCATACAAACTAGTTGTCATACATAGTTGTCATACATACTAGTTGGCATACACACTAGTTGTCATACATAGTTGGCATACACACTAGTTGTCATACATACTAGTTGGCATACACACTAGTTGTCATACATAGTTGGCATACATACTAGTTGGCATACACACTAGTTGTCATACATAGTTGTCATACATACTAGTTGGCATACACACTAGTTGTCATACATACTAGTTGTCATACACACTCGTTGGCATACATACTAGTTGGCATACACACTAGTTGTCATACATACTAGTTGGCATACACACTAGTTGTCATACATAGTTGGCATACACACTAATTGTCATACATACTAGTTGGCATACACACTAGTTGTCATACATAATAGTTGGCATACACACTAGTTGTCATACATACTAGTTGGCATACACACTAGTTGTCATACATACTAGTTGGCATACACAATAGTTGGCATACAGACTAGTTGGCATACATAGCTGGCATACACACTAGTTGGCATACACGCTAGTTGTCATACATAGTTGGCATACACACTAGTTATCATACATACTAGTTGGCATACACACTAGTTGGCATACATAATAGTTGGCATACACACTAGTTGTCATACATACTAGTTGGCATACACACTAGTTGGCATACAGACTAGTTGGCATACATAGCTGGCATACACACTAGTTGGCATACACACTAGTTGTCATACATAGTTGTCATATATACTAGTTGGCATACACACTAGTTGTCATACATAGTTGTCATACATACTAGTTGGCATACAAACTAGTTGCCATACATAGTTGTCATACATACTAGTTGGCATACACACTAGTTGTCATACATAGTTGGCATACACACTAGTTGTCATACATACTAGTTGGCATACACACTAGTTGTCATACATAGTTGTCATACATACTAGTTGACATACATACTAGTTGTCATACATACTAGTTGGCATACATACTAGTTGTCATACATAGTTGGCATACATACTAGTTGGCATACACACTAGTTGTCATACATAGTTGTCATACATACTAGTTGGCATACACACTAGTTGTCATACATACTAGTTGTCATACACACTCGTTGGCATACATACTAGTTGTCATACACACTAGTTGTCATACATAGTTGTCATACACACTAGTTGTCATACATACTAGTTGGCATACACACTAGTTGTCATACATAGTTGGCATACACACTAGTTGTCATACATAATAGTTGGCATACACACTAGTTGTCATACATACTAGTTGGCATACACACTAGTTGTTATACATACTAGTTGGCATACACACAAGTTGGCATACATAGCTGGCATACACACTAGTTGGCATACACACTAGTTGTCATACATAGTTGGCATACACACTAGTTATCATACATACTAGTTGGCATACACACTAGTTGACATACATACTAGTTGTCATACATAGTTGGCATACACACAAGTTGTCATACATAGTAGTTGGCATACACACTAGTTGGCATATATACTAGTTGGGATACACACTAGTTGTCATACGTACTAGTTGGCATATACACTAGTTGGCATACACACTAGTTGTCATACATACTAGTTGTCATACATAGTTGTCATACACACTAGTTGTCATACATACTAGTTGGCATACACACTAGTTGTCATACATACTAGTTGTCATACATAGTTGTCATACACACTAGTTGTCATACATACTAGTTGGCATACACACTAGTTGTCATACATACTAGTTGGCATACACACTAGTTGTCATACATAGTTGGCATACACAGTAATTGTCATACATACTAGTTGGCATACACACTAGTCTTCATACATAATAGTGGCATACACACTAGTTGTCATACATACTAGTTGGCATACACACAAGTTGGCATACATAGCTGGCATACACACTAGTTGGCATACACACTAGTTGTCATACATAGTTGGCATACACACTAGTTATCATACATACTAGTTGGCATACACACTAGTTGGCATACATAATAGTTGGCATACACACTAGTTGTCATACATACTAGTTGGCATACACACTAGTTGGCATACAGACTAGTTGGCATACATAGCTGGCATACACACTAGTTGGCATACACACTAGTTGTCATACATAGTTGTCATATATACTAGTTGGCATACACACTAGTTGTCATACATAGTTGTCATACATACTAGTTGGCATACAAACTAGTTGTCATACATAGTTGTCATACATACTAGTTGGCATACACACTAGTTGTCATACATAGTTGGCATACACACTAGTTGTCATACATACTAGTTGGCATACACACTAGTTGTCATACATAGTTGGCATACATACTAGTTGGCATACATACTAGTTGTCATACATACTAGTTGGCATACATACTAGTTGTCATACATAGTTGGCATACATACTAGTTGGCATACACACTAGTTGTCATACATAGTTGTCATACATACTAGTTGGCATACACACTAGTTGTCATACATACTAGTTGTCATACACACTCGTTGGCATACATACTAGTTGTCATACACACTAGTTGTCATACATAGTTGTCATACACACTAGTTGTCATACATACTAGTTGGCATACACACTAGTTGTCATACATAGTTGGCATACACAGTAGTTGTCATACATAATAGTTGGCATACACACTAGTTGTCATACATACTAGTTGGCATACACACTAGTTGTCATACATACTAGTTGGCATACACACAAGTTGGCATACATAGCTGGCATACACACTAGTTGGCATACACACTAGTTGTCATACATAGTTGGCATACACACTAGTTATCATACATACTAGTTGGCATACACACTAGTTGACATACATACTAGTTGTCATACATAGTTGGCATACACACAAGTTGTCATACATAGTAGTTGGCATACACACTAGTTGGCATATATACTAGTTGGGATACACACTAGTTGTCATACGTACTAGTTGGCATATACACTAGTTGGCATACACACTAGTTGTCATACATACTAGTTGTCATACACACTAGTTGTCATACATACTAGTTGGCATACACACTAGTTGTCATACATACTAGTTGTCATACATAGTTGTCATACACACTAGTTGTCATACATACTAGTTGGCATACACACTAGTTGTCATACATACTAGTTGGCATACACACTAGTTGTCATACATAGTTGGCATACACAGTAATTGTCATACATACTAGTTGGCATACACACTAGTCTTCATACATAATAGTTGGCATACACACTAGTTGTCATACATACTAGTTGGCATACACACAAGTTGGCATACATAGCTGGCATACACACTAGTTGGCATACACACTAGTTGTCATACATAGTTGGCATACACACTAGTTATCATACATACTAGTTGGCATACACACTAGTTGACATACATACTAGTTGTCATACATAGTTGGCATACACACAAGTTGTCATACATAGTAGTTGGCATACACACTAGTTGGCATATATACTAGTTGGGATACACACTAGTTGTCATACGTACTAGTTGGCATATACACTAGTTGGCATACACACTAGTTGTCATACATACTAGTTGTCATACATAGTTGTCATACACACTAGTTGTCATACATACTAGTTGGCATACACACTAGTTGTCATACATACTAGTTGTCATACATAGTTGTCATACACACTAGTTGTCATACATACTAGTTGGCATACACACTAGTTGTCATACATACTAGTTGGCATACACACTAGTTGTCATACATAGTTGGCATACACACTAATTGTCATACATACTAGTTGGCATACACACTAGTTGTCATACATAATAGTTGGCATACACACTAGTTGTCATACATACTAGTTGGCATACACACTAGTTGTCATACATACTAGTTGGCATACACAATAGTAGGCATACAGACTAGTTGGCATACATAGCTGGCATACACACTAGTTGGCATACATACTAGTTGGCATACACACTAGTTGTCATACATAGTTGTCATACATACTAGTTGGCATACACACTAGTTGTCATACATAGTTGTCATACATACTAGTTGGCATACAAACTAGTTGTCATACATAGTTGGCATACACACTAGTTATCATACATACTAGTTGGCGTACACACTAGTTATCATACATACTAGTTGGCATACACACTAGTTGGCATACATAATAGTTGGCATACACACTAGTTGTCATACATACTAGTTGACATACACACTAGTTGGCATACAGACTAGTTGGCATACATAGCTGGCATACACACTAGTTGGCATACACACTAGTTGTCATACATAGTTGGCATACACACTAGTTATCATACATACTAGTTGGCATACACACTAGTTGACATACATACTAGTTGTCATACATAGTTGGCATACACACTAGTTGTCATACATAGTAGTTGGCATACACACTAGTTGGCATATATACTAGTTGGGATACAAACTAATTGTCATACGTACTAGTTGGCATACACACTAGTTGTCATACACACTAGTTGGCATACACACTAGTTGTCATACACACTAGTTGTCATACACACTAGTTGTCATACTGTACATACCGCGTGCATGGACGTTGAGGAGGTTATGACTTCAAGCAGCTCGTGGTTGAAGGAGCACAAGGTGACAGCAAAGAAGAAGTCAAAAGAAAGTGTTCCTGTAAATGTTGTTTGTGTGTGTTTCAACACACTCTGGCCCGCTGTGGTTTTACTTGTTGCACAACTTCTTCCCATCCGCTTGGGATAGCCCGGCCTCACTTTCTCACGACAACAGCGCCCTCTGCTGGCTTTACATTCTCATGACAACTGCGCTCTCTGCTGGCCTCACATTCTCACGGCAACAGCGCCCTCTGCTGGCCGAACACATAATTGCAGTTTGGTGTCGTCTGGCACTAACTTAGATGAACTCGCTTGCTAAGAAGTGTCGTGTCTTACAAAGTTGCTGTCTACATCCATAAATGCGCAGCTAAAAAAATACTCCAAAATATACTATTTAATTTATACTATTTATTCTAGAACTATTTTAAATGGCATTGTCCTGTTGACCATAAACACATCTCGTAGTAGTGCAGTGACAAATAAAGCATCATGTATCTTCCATATAAAATCCCTTAAAGGCCTACTGAAATGAATTTTTTTTATTTAAACGGGGATAGCAGATCCATTCTATGTGTCGTACTTGATCATTTCGCGATATTGCCATATTTGTGCTGAAAGGATTTAGTAGAGAACAACGACGATAAAGTTCGCAACTTTTGGTCTCTGATTAAAAAAAGCCTTGCCCCTACCGGAAGTAGCGTGACGTAGTCAGTTGTTCGCCTCCTCATATTTTCCTATTGTTTTCAACGCAGCTAGAGAGATTCGGACCAAGAAAGCGACGATTACCCCATTAATTTGAGCGAAGAAGGAAAGATTTGTGGATGAGAAACGTTAGAGTGACGGACTAGAATGCAGTGCAAGACATATCTTTTTTCCCTCTGACCGTAACTTAGGTACAAGCTGGCTCATTGGATTCCACACTTTCTTCTTTTTCTATTGTGGATCACAGATTTGTATTTTAAACCACCTCGGATACTATATCCTCTTGAAAATGAGAGTTGAGAACGCGAAATGGACATTCACAGTGACTTTTGTCTCCACAACAATACATCGGCGAAGCTCTTTAGCTACTGAGCTAACCGTGATAGCATCTGGCTCAAATGCAAATAGAAACAAAATAAATAAATCCCTGACTGGAAGGATAGACAGAAGATCAACAATACTATTAAACCATGAACATGTAACTACACGGTTAATAATTCTCAGCCTGGCAAAGCTTAACAATGCTGTTACTAACCATGCTGAAGCTAACTTAGCAACCGGACCTTACAGAGCTATGATAAAAACATTAGCGCTCCACCTACGCCAGCCAGTCCTCATCTGCTCATCAACACCCGTGCTCACCTGCGTTCCAGCGATCGACGGCGCAACGAAGGACTTCACCCGATCACAGATGCGGTTGGCGGCTAGCGTCGGCTAGCGTGTCTGCTATCCAAGTAAGTCCTCCTTGTTGTGTAGCTACAGCCAGCCGCTAATACACCGATCCCACCTACAACTTTCTTCTTTGTTCTTCATTGTTCATTAAACAAATTGCAAAAGACTCACCAACAAAGATGTCCAGAATACTGTGGAATTATGTGATGAAAACAGAGCTATTTTGTATTGTTTTCAATGGGGTACCGATACTTCTGTTTCACTGGCTACGTCACGCGCATACGTCATCATCCAAAGCCGTTTTCAACCGGAAGTTCAGCGGGAAATTTAAAATTGCACTTTATAAGTTAACCCGGCCGTATTGGCATGTGTTGCAATGTTGAGATTTCATCATTGATATGTAAACTATCAGACTGCGTGGTCGGTAGTAGTGGGTTTCAGTAGGCCTTTAAAGATATCAAAAAATACATTTTAACATTACAAAAACCTAAATCCGATTTTAAAATGATTATTTTTAAACATTTAAGTTCTTTTGATTATAGTCAGTAGTCAATAATCAACACCTCATGATTAAAATGAGGTGTATCCTGTATGAGTAAGAGTCCACTATGGACTGGACTCTCACTATTATGTTAGATCCGCTATGGACTGGACTCTCACTATTATGTTAGATCCACTATGGACTGGACTCCCACTATTATGTTAGATCCACTATGGACTGGACTCTCACTATTATGTTAGGTCCACAACGGACTGGACTCTCACTATTATGTTAGATCCACTATGGACTGGACTCTCACACTATTATGTTAGACCCACTATGGACTGGACTCTCACTATTATGTTAGATCCACTATGGACTGGACTCTCACACTATTATGTTAGATCCACTATGGACTGGACTCTCACACTATTATGTTAGATCCACTAGGGACTGGACTCTCACACTATTATGTTAGATCCACTATGGACTGGACTCTCATTATTATGTTAACTCCACTATGGACTGGACTCTCACACTATTAGTTTAGATCCACTATGGACTGGACTCTCACACTATTAGTTTAGATCCACTATGGACTGGACTCTCACACTATTAGTTTAGATCCACTATGGACTGGACTCTCACAATATTATGTTAGATCCACTATGGACTGGACTATCACACTATTATGTTAGATCCACTATGGACTGGACTTTCACACTATTATGTTAGATCCACTATGGACTGGACTCTCACTATTATGTTAGATCCACTATGGACTGGACTCCCACTATTATGTTAGATCCACGTATTATGTTAGATCCACGATGGACTGGACTCTCACAATATTATGTTAGATCCACTATGGACTGGACTCTCACACTATTATGTTAGATTCACTATGGACTGGACTCTCACTATTATGTTAACTCCACTATGGACTGGACTCTCCACACTATTATGTTAGATCCACTATGGACTGGGACTCTCACACTATTATGTTAGATCCACTATGGACCTGGACTCTCACAATATTATGTTAGATCCACTATGGACTGGACTCTCACACTAGTATGTTTAGATCCACTATGGACTGGACTCTCACACTAGTATGTTAGATCCACTATGGTTTGGACGCTCCACTATTTTTGTTAGATCCACTACAGACTGGACTCTCACAATATTATGTTAGATTCCACTATGGGCTGGGACTCTCACTATTATGTTAGATCCACGATGGGACTGGACTCTCACAATATTATGTTGGATCCACTATGGACTGGACTCTCACACTATTATGTTAGAGCCACGGTGGACTGGAACTCTCACATTATTATGTTAGATCCACTATGGACTGGACTCTCACACTATTATGTTAGATCCACTATGGACTGGACTCTCACTATTATGTTAGATCCACTATGGACCTGCACTCTCACAATATTATGTTAGATCCACTATGGACTGGACTCCCACACTATTATGTTAGATCCACTATGGACTGGACTCTCACTATTATGTTAGATCCATATGGACTGGACTCTCACTATTATGTTAGATCCATCTGGACTGGACTCTCTCACTATTATGTTAGATCCACTATGGACTGGACTCTCACAATATTTATGTTGAATCCAATATGGACTGGACTCTCACAATATTATGTTAGATCCACTATGGACTGGACTCTCACACTATTATGTTAGATCCACTATGGACTGGACTCTCACTATTATATTAGATCCACTATGGACTGGACTCTCACACTATTATGTTAGATCCACTATGGACTGGACTCTCACTATTATGTTGGATCCACTTTGGACTGGACTCTCACAATATTATGTTAGATCCACTATGGACTGGACTCTCACTATTATGTTAGATCCACTCTGGACTGGACTCTCTCACTATTATGTTAGATCCACTATGGACTGGACTCTCACAATATTATGTTAGATCCACTATGGAGTGGACTCTCACACTATTATGTTAGATCCACTATGGACTGGACTCTCACTATTATGTTAGATCCACTCTGGACTGGACTCTCTCACTATTATGTTAGATCCACTATGGACTGGACTCTCACTATTATGTTAGATCCACTATGGACTGGACTCTCACACTATTATGTTAGATCCACTATGGACTGGACTCTCACACCTATTATGTTAGATCCACTTTGGACTGGACTCTCACTATTATGTTGGATCCACTATGGACTGGACTCTCACACTATTATGTTAGATCCACTATGGACTGGACTCTCTCACTATTATGTTAGATTCACTTTGGACTGGACTCTCACAATATTATGTTCGATCCACTATGGACTGGACTCTCACTATTATGTTAGATCGACTATGGACTGGACTCTCACACTATTATGTTAGATCCCACTATGGACTGGACTCTCACACTATTATGTTAGATCCGCTATGGACTGGACTCTCATACTATTATGTTAGATCCACTATGGACTGGACGCTCACAATATTATGTTAGATCCACTATGGACTGGACTCTCACACTATTATGTTAGATCCACTATGGACTGGACTCTCTCACTATTATGCTAGATCCACTATGGGACTGGACTCCCACACTATTATGTTAGATCCACTATGGACTGGACTCTCACACTATTAACTAGATCCACTCGACGTCCATTGCACCGGTCGCCCAGGGGGGGGGGGGGGGGGGGGGGGGGGGGGGGGGGGGCCCACATCTTGCGGTCCCCTCCAAGGTTTCTCATTGTCCCACTGGGTTGAGTTTTTTTCTTGCCCTGATGTGGGATCTGAGCCGAGGATGTCGTTGTGGCTTGTGCAGCCCTTTGAGACACTCGTGATTTAGGGCTATATAAGTAAACATTGATTGATTGATTGATAAAATGTCCTCCATACTGATGACAAAATAAAATCTGAAAATAAACCATTGAAAGGATTGTAATATCAAATTTGAAATGATGAATTTAAAGAAAGAGTCAAACATGTGTATCTCCATGCCAATGAGAAAATAAAATATTTCATATATAATTTACAACACAGAACAAGCGGACATGTGTATAAATAATATTTCATACAAAAAGATAGGAAACAACTGAATATCAGGAATATTGAGACTTTGCACATTTAAAGCATCACATACCTGAAATACACAATAATATATTAAGGTCCCTGAAGAGATA
>NC_084744.1:40927177-41015229 GCF_033978785.1 Entelurus aequoreus | reverse complement strand
ATGGCTAGATAAAGTGGTGTTCAAACCCACTGACATGTCCGTGTTCTCCACTCTCACCATCAATGGACGTCTTTTTGCCTGCCGGGAGGATCAGCTGGATTCTTTGGTGCATTACGACTCACTGCCAACGTTTTCTTTTTTTATTATTCAGTTTGGATTTAACATTTATTTCCCTCCTCTGTAGACCCCCGTGCCTGAGCAGGAGGGTCCGTCTGCAGGCTCTCTGTCCAGTTTTGAGTGGATGAGTTCCAAAGCTGTTGCCTTCCATTTGACGTTCTACGACTGGGAGCTTTTCAACTGTGTACACGAGGTGCGTTTAGAGTCTCGGTGCAGGTACATTACACTTTGTTAGGGACACAGGCACAATGTAAGGGGTCATACAGGCGCTTCAGTAAAACTGTATGTGTCTATAACACAACTGTATGTAAACTGTAGAATTTTGACGTAAAAAAACAGTGGTGCTGTTTTTCCATTTACGTTAATACACTGAAAAAAACGACTTGCAGTTCAGACACCAAAACTTTACAGTAAAAAAAAAAAGTGTTACTGTTTTTCTATTTACAGTAATACACTTTGAAAACAAAAAACATAAATTTTACTGTTAAAAACAAAAAAACCCAAGTAGATCAAATGCCTGAATTTGACCATAGGTGAAGATAGGGACGTAGATCAACCGGTAAATTGAGAGCTTTGCCTTCCGGCTCAGCTCCTTTTTCACCATGATGGATGCAGTGATGCGGGGTCCGCATCACTGCAACGACCTTGTGATACACTCTTCCCTAACTCGTGAATAAGACCCTGTGGTACTTGAACTCCTCCATTTGGGGAAGGATCTCCTCCCAGAACCGGAGATGGCACTCCGCCCTTTTCCGGGCGAAAACCATGGACTCGGACTTGGAAGTGCTGATTTTCATCCCAGTCGCTTCACACTCGGCTGCGAACCGATCCAGTGAGAGCTGAAGATCCTGGCCAGATGAAGCCATCAGGACCACATAATCCGTAAAAAGCAGAGACCTAATCCTGCAGCCACCAAAACCGATCCCCTCAACGTCCTGACTGCGCCTAAAAATTCTGTCCATCAAAGTTGTTAACAGAATTGGTGACACAGGGCAGCCCTGGCGGAGTCCAACCCTCACCGAAAAAAGGTCCGACTTACTGCCGGCATTGCGTACCAAGTTCTAACACCGATCATACAGGGAGCGGACCGCCACAATCAGGCGGTCCGATACCCCATACTCTGAACACTCTCCACAGGACTTCCTGAGGAATACAGTCGAATGCCTTCTCCAAGTCCACAAAACACATGTAGACTGGTTGGGGTAACTCCCATGCATGTTAATCTTAGGATGTTTAAACCCATAACTTGTTTAAAGACAGCTCAATGTTTTTTTTATAAGGGAACTGTATTTAATCAACTGAGAGGTGCTACACTCACCGTCCTCTCCTGCCGTATTGTTACCTGCTACTACACAAGGACAATGATAGCGCTCACCTTCCAGCAACTCGCAGTCAACTCCTTCTGTACTCTAACTTCTTGGATAGCGGGCATTCACGAGGGCAGGAAACAAATGAGAAAGTAAACAAGGCTTTGAAATTCCGGACTGCATTATTGCACTATGTAGCGATGACCTCAGGGACTGGTGGCAGAGCTACAACCACCAGCAGCAGGCGACGAGCTATCGTCTAAGCTACAACCACCAGCAGCTGTCCACAAGCTAACGCCGGATCTACAACCACCAGCAGCAGTCCACGAGCTATTGCTGGAGCTACAACCACCAGCAGCTGGCCACAAGCTATTGCCGGAGCTACAACCACCAGCAGCAGTCCACGAGCTATTGCCGGATCTACAACCACCAGCAGCAGTCCACGAGCTATTGCCGGAGCTACAACCACGAGCAGCTGGCCACAAGCTAACGCCGGATCTACAACCACCAGCAGCAGTCCACGAGCTATTGCCGGAGCTACGAACACTAGCAGCTGGCCACAAGCTAACGCCGGATCTACAACCACCAGCAGCAGTCCACGAGCTATTGCCGGAGCTACAACCACCAGCAGCTGGCCACAAGCTAACGCCGGATCTACAACCACCAGCAGCAGTCAACGAGCCATTGCCGGAGCTACAACCACCAGTAGCTGGCCACAAGCTAACGCCGGATCTACAACCACCATCAGCTGGCCACTGGCTAGCGCCGGGGCTACTACAATCAGCAGCGAGCCAGGGGATAGCGCCCAGGTTACAACCACCAGCAGCACCAAAACCTACAAACACTAAGGTAACAAATAGACAATTGAAAACTAAGCTGCTACAAACTGTTAATCATGCGAAGATTATCTGGGACCCTGTAGCTAAACCAAAGGGGATTTTTGGTGGACACATCAATACCAGAAGCCTTCCGTCTAAAATTGAACACTTTGAAATACTATTGCACGATTCAAAGCTTGACTATTTAGGACTATCAGAAACATGGTTAACAAAAAAATAGCCCAGCAGGTACCTACACCATTCAGAATGACAAAGTTGTTAAAAGAGACCGACTTAATTAAAAAGGAGGTGGTGTGTTATTATACGTTAAAAATAAAATCCAAAGCAAGCAGATCAGTCTTCCCCAGAATAGTTTGGAATGCATAGGAGTAATAATTTGCCTAGCTACTGAAATGTATTTTAAATGGATGTATTTTTTGACATGTTGAAAGATGTACTTAAAGCCTGCAGTATCAAGGAAACTATTTCAATTGGTGATTTTTACCTAAATTGGTTGGATAAAGCACATACCAATAAGCTAAAGCATTTAGCCAAACAGTTTAACCTAACCCAAATGATAAAGGATCCCACCAGAATAACTAGCTCCGTTAAAACCCTGCCGGTTGATGTTTACAAATAACTAAGATCGTGTTAACAAAACCTATAATTTAATACCTGGTTTATCCGTCCCTAATCTAGCACTGGTCTCAAGGAAACTCTCTAAGACGCGTTTTAGAAACCAAAAGCCTACATATAATTAACCCGAGGCGTGACATTAGGTGTACCTAACGAAGTTCTGCTTTCCAGGTCTTCTATTTGTCCCAAAATTAATCTGTGCTTCTCTTCTGTTTCTGAAAGCTCGAACTGATCTACCACATCTTTGGGAGACAACACTTGAAGAAAAGCACAGTGAACCTGGACCTGTTCCTGAGGAGGTTCAATGAAATTCAGTTTTGGGTGATCACAGAGGTCTGCCTGTGCCCTCAGCTCAGCAAACGGGTGCAGCTTCTCAAGAAGTTCATAAAGATTGCCTCCCAGTAAGAAGAAGTCTATATGTTCTCCTATTAATTTAGTTGCATGTACTCACCTTGGGATTTGTTGCCAAAGCTGCAAGGATCATAGGAATTTGAATGCCTGCTTCGCCATCGTCATGGGGCTGAGTAACCCGGCAGTGAGCAGGCTGAGTCAGACCTGGGAGGTCGGTTTTGGCCACTTTGTTCTATCTTTCATCTCTCAGTGACAATTTCACATATTTTTTCCCATCTGTGTTATCAGAAACTGCCTGGCAAATTCAAGAAGTTCTATGAAGAATTTGAAAATTTGATGGTAAAGTTTTGAAAGCATCCGTTAAAAGTAAGGTTGCGTGGTTTGAACAAAGTGACCTTTTTGAATAGGATCCGTCCAGGAACCATCGAGGGTACAGACTGACCATTGCCAAGCTGGAGCCTCCCATCATCCCTTTCATGCCACTGCTGATCAAAGGTCACCACCATTTTGATAATAATACCACTTTAACCTATGTGGTCTTCACAAGTATTCCCCCTCTCTTTCCCCCCAGATATGACGTTCACTCACGAGGGAAACAGGACATTTATTGACAATCTGGTCAATTTTGAGAAAATGGTAAAGTGTTATTCACTGTATACACCCAAATATAGATGACTTGTTTTATTGTATAAATCTTTTTAGGACAAACAACTGTGGAATCATATTTTATTAAGCATGTCTTAGCAAAGTTTTTGGTTGTTTGAAATTGAAATTAGCACCAAAGCTCCTCCTCTTTGTTTAACTTGCCCAACCTATAATGCATTTTTTAGCACGTCTCTGTGGCCCTGTTTACACTGCACACCACATCTGATTTTTCCCCCCTTAAGTGACGCACCAATGTGCCAAAGTACTTCAAAATCTGATCTTTTGGCATCAGATTCAGGCCACATCAGGAAGTAGTCCTGAATCCAATCGGAATCTTATCTTTTCAAATGTAACTTTAGTCTAAACGCAATGCGACCTTAATGATCATCACCCCGGTTCAATAGTTGGTGTGTGAGTGAAAGGAAGAAAAGCTCAGAAAAGTCACTTGGCACCACTTGTGTGTTTGCATGAAAAACTCTCTAAATCCCGAAGATAGGATGACCCATCTCTTTCAGTTTAGCCTTGAGGAGGGTCAGTATGATATGTATTTTCTTATTGATGGTTGTGAATTGATCTTTTTTACTTTTTTCCCCCTCCAGCGAATGATAGCCAACACAATAAAGATTGTCAGGTTTTGCAGAAGCCAGCCCTTCAGTAAGTCCCACAGCTGATACGCAACTTAGACACACAGGCCACAACATTAGGTACATCTGCACTGAACCTAATATGATATTTTTTCACCGTGAAGCTAAGGAATTAACATACATACAAAATATGAAATACATTGTACCAAAAAAATGTCTGAAAAATATTGTAATCAAAACATATAAAACAAAAAAGATATACCGGATACGGTTGCAAAGGGGTGGAAGGTTTCCGGTAAATTTCCGGAAACTATTAACTAGATCCACTATGGACTGGACTCTCACACTATTATGTTGGATCCACTATGGACTGGACTCTCACAATATTTTGTAAGATCCACTATGGACTGGACTCTCACACTATTATGTTAGATCCACTATGGACTGGACTCTCACGCCATTATGTTACATCCACTGTGGACTGGACTCTCACAATATTATGCTAGATCCACTATGGACTGGACTCTCACACTATTATGCTAGATCCACTATGGACTGGACTCTCACACTATTATGCTAGATCCACTATGGACTGGACTCTCACACTATTATGTTAGATCCACTATGGACTGGACTCTCACACTATTATGCTAGATCCACTATGGACTGGACTCTCACACTATTATGTTAGATCCACTATGGACTGGACTCTCACACTATTATGTTAGATCCACTATGGATTGGACTCTCACACTATTATGCTAGATCCACTATGGACTGGACTCGCACACTATTATGCTAGATCCACTATGGACTGGACTCGCACACTATTATGCTAGATCCACTATGGACTGGACTCTCACACTATTATGTTAGATCCACTATGGACTGGGCTCTCACACATTATGTTAGATCCACTATGGACTGGACTCTCACACTATTATGTTTGATCCACTATGGACTGGACTCTCACACTATTAACTAGATCCACTATGGACTGGACTCTCACAATATTATGTTAGATCCACTATGGACTGGACTCTCACACTATTATGTTAGATCCACTATGGACTGGACTCTCACACTATTATGTTAGATCCACTATGGACTGGACTCTCACACCATTATGTTAGATCCACTATGGACTGGACTCTCACACTATTGTGTTAGATCCACTATGGACTGGACTCTCACAATATTATGTTAGATCCACTATGGACTGGACTCTCACACTATTATGTTAGATCCACTATGGACTGGACTCTCACACTATTATGTTAGACCCACTATGGACTGGACTCTCACACTATTAACTAGATCCACTATGGACTGGACTCTCACACTATTAACTAGATCCACTATGGACTGGACTCTCACACTATTAACTAGATCCACTATGGACTGGACTCTCACACTATTATGTTAGATCCACTATGGACTGGACTCTCACAATATTTTGTAAGATCCACTATGGACTGGACTCTCACACTATTATGTTAGATCCACTATGGACTGGACTCTCACACTATTATGTTAGATCCACTATGGACTGGACTCTCACACCATTATGTTAGATCCACTGTGGACTGGACTCTCACAATATTATGCTAGATCCACTATGGACTGGACTCTCACACTATTATGCTAGATCCACTATGGACTGGACTCTCACACTATTATGTTAGATCCACTATGGACTGGACTCTCACACTATTATGCTAGATCCACTATGGACTGGACTCTCACACTATTATGTTAGATCCACTATGGACTGGACTCTCACACTATTATGTTAGATCCACTATGGATTGGACTCTCACACTATTATGCTAGATCCACTATGGACTGGACTCGCACACTATTATGCTAGATCCACTATGGACTGGACTCGCACACTATTATGCTAGATCCACTATGGACTGGACTCTCACACTATTATGTTAGATCCACTATGGACTGGGCTCTCACACATTATGTTAGATCCACTATGGACTGGACTCTCACACTATTATGTTTGATCCACTATGGACTGGACTCTCACACTATTAACTAGATCCACTATGGACTGGACTCTCACAATATTATGTTAGATCCACTATGGACTGGACTCTCACACTATTATGTTAGATCCACTATGGACTGGACTCTCACACTATTATGTTAGATCCACTATGGACTGGACTCTCACAATATTATGTTAGATCCACTATGGACTGGACTCTCACACTATTGTGTTAGATCCACTATGGACTGGACTCTCACAATATTATGTTAGATCCACTATGGACTGGACTCTCACACTATTATGTTAGATCCACTATGGACTGGACTCTCACACTATTATGTTAGACCCACTATGGACTGGACTCTCACACTATTAACTAGATCCACTATGGACTGGACTCTCACACTATTAACTAGATCCACTATGGACTGGACTCTCACACTATTAACTAGATCCACTATGGACTGGACTCTCACACTATTATGTTAGATCCACTATGGACTGGACTCTCACAATATTATGTTAGATCCACTATGGACTGGACTCTCACACTATTATGTTAGATCCACTATGGACTGGACTCTCACACTATTATGTTAGACCCACTATGGACTGGACTCTCACACTATTAACTAGATCCACTATGGACTGGACTCTCACACTATTAACTAGATCCACTATGGACTGGACTCTCACACTATTATGTTAGATCCACTATGGACTGGACTCTGGTCGACATTGATGATTTGTTGTTTCTAGTTATATAACGTAGTAACAATGATTATTGTGATATGATGATATGACTCCATGACTCCTTCCATTCATCTCACTATCTTTCCCCACCAGGTCCGGAGTCACCGCTGGCGAGCAAGAACCCCTTTGAGGTGCGTCGCTACGTTCGCCACTTCAGCGTGATCGACAACCAAAGGATGCTGACCCAGCTCTCTCATGGACTAGAACCTCGCAGGTCTTAATAGGGGTGATGAAAGGGAATGTTCACAGCGCCGATTGCTTTAACTGGAACACGGACAATGGCTTTGAGGACCCTGTCAGAGATAATAAGGTGCTTATTATTCCACATATTGAAGTTTGTATTACTACTGTAACTTTACACGACAGTAACTCAAAGTAAATATCTCTTCAGGACCTTAATATATTATTGTGTATTTCAGGTATGTGATGCTTTAAATGTGCAAAGTCTCAATATTCCTGATATTCAGTTGTTTCCTATCTTTTTGTATGAAATATTATTTATACACATGTCCGCTTGTTCTGTGTTGTAAATTATATATGAATATTTATTTTCTCATTGGCATGGAGATACACATGTTTGACTCTTTCTTTAAATTCATCATTTCAAATTTGATATTACAATCCTTTCAATGGTTTATTTCAGATTTTATTTTGTCATCAGTATGGAGGACATTTTATCAATCAATCAATCAATGTTTACTTATATAGCCCTAAATCACGAGTGTCTCAAAGGGCTGCACAAGCCACAACGACATCCTCGGCTCAGATCCCACATCAGGGCAAGAAAAAACTCAACCCAGTGGGACAATGAGAAACCTTGGAGGGGACCGCAGATGTGGGGACCCCCCCCCCCCCCCCCCCCCCCCCTGGGCGACCGGTGCAATGGACGTCGAGTGGATCTAGTTAATAGTGTGAGAGTCCAGTCCATAGTGGATCTAACATAATAGTGAGAGTCCAGTCCATAGTGGATCTAACATAATAGTGAGAGAGTCCAGTCCAGAGTGGAGCTAACATAATAGTGAGAGTCCAGTCCATAGTGGATCTAACATAATAGTGTGAGAGTCCACTCCATAGTGGATCTAACATAATATTGTGAGAGTCCAGTCCATAGTGGATCTAACATAATAGTGAGAGAGTCCAGTCCAGAGTCGATCTAACATAATAGTGAGAGTCCAGTCCATAGTGGATCTAACATAATATTGTGAGAGTCCAGTCCAAAGTGGATCTAACATAATAGTGAGAGTCCAGTCCATAGTGGATCTAACATAATAGTGTGAGAGTCCAGTCCATAGTGGATCTAATATAATAGTGAGAGTCCAGTCCATAGTGGATCTAACATAATAGTGTGAGAGTCCAGTCCATAGTGGATCTGACGTAATATTGTGAGAGTCCAGTCCATATTGGATCTAACATAATAGTGAGAGTCCAGTCCATAGTGGATCTAACATAATAGTGAGAGAGTCCAGTCCAGATGGATCCAACATAATAGTGAGAGTCCAGTCCATAGTGGATCTAACATAATAGTGAGAGTCCAGTCCATAGTGGATCTAACATAATAGTGTGGGAGTCCAGTCCATAGTGGATCTAACATAATATTGTGAGAGTGCAGTCCATAGTGGATCTAACATAATAGTGAGAGTCCAGTCCATAGTGGATCTAACATAATAGTGTGAGAGTCCAGTCCATAGTGGATCTAACATAATATTGTGAGCGTCCAGTCCATAGTGGATCTAACATAATAGTGAGAGAGTCCAGTCCAAATTGGATCTAACATAATAGTGTGAGAGTCCAGTCCATAGTGGATCTAACATAATAGTATGAGAGTCCAGTCCATAGCAGATCTAACATAATAGTGTGAGAGTCCAGTCCATAGTGGATCTAACATAATATTGTGAGAGTCCAGTCCATAGTGGATCTAACATAATAGTGAGAGAGTCCAGTCCAGAGTCGATCTAACATAATAGTGAGAGTCCAGTCCATAGTGGATCGAACATAATATTGTGAGAGTCCAGTCCAAAGTGAATCTAACATAATAGTGAGAGAGTCCAGTCCATAGTGGGTCTAACATAATAGTGTGAGAGTCCAGTCCATAGTGGATCTAACATAATAGTGAGAGTCCAGTCCAAAGTGGATCTAACATAATAGTGTGAGAGTCCAGTCCATAGTGGATCTAACATAATAGTGTGAGAGTCCAGTCCATAGTGGATCTAACATAATAGTGAGAGTCCAGTCCATAGTGGATCTAACATAATAGTGAGAGAGTCCAGTCCAGAGTGGATCTAACATAATAGTGGGAGTCCAGTCCATAGTGGATCTAACATAATATTGTGAGAGTCCAGTCCAAAGTGGATCTAACATAATAGTGAGAGTCCAGTCCATAGTGGATCTAACATAATAGTGTGAGAGTCCAGTCCATAGTGGATCTAATATAATAGTGAGAGTCCAGTCCATAGTGGATCTAACATAATAGTGTGAGAGTCCAGTCCATAGTGGATCTAACGTAATATTGTGAGAGTCCAGTCCATAGTGGATCTAACATAATAGTGAGAGAGTACAGTCCATAGTGGATCTAGCATAATAGTGAGAGAGTCCAGTCCATAGTGGATCTAACATAATAGTGTGAGAGTCCAGTCCATAGTGGATCTAACATAATATTGTGAGCGTCCAGTCCATAGTGGATCTAACATAATAGTGAGAGAGTCCAGTCCAAAGTGGATCCAACATAATAGTGTGAGAGTCCAGTCCATAGTGGATCTAACATAATAGTATGAGAGTCCAGTCCATAGCGGATCTAACATAATAGTGTGAGAGTCCAGTCCATAGTGGATCTAACATAATATTGTGAGAGTCCAGTCCATAGTGGATCTAACATAATAGTGAGAGAGTCCAGTCCAGAGTCGATCTAACATAATAGTGAGAGTCCAGTCCATAGTGGATCGAACATAATATTGTGAGAGTCCAGTCCAAAGTGAATCTAACATAATAGTGAGAGAGTCCAGTCCATAGTGGATCTAACATAATAGTGTGAGAGTCCAGTCCATAGTGGATCTAACATAATAGTGAGAGTCCAGTCCAAAGTGGATCTAACATAATAGTGTGATAGTCCAGTCCATAGTGGATCTAACATAATAGTGTGAGAGTCCAGTCCATAGTGGATCTAACATAATAGTGAGAGTCCAGTCCATAGTGGATCTAACATAATAGTGAGAGAGTCCAGTCCAGAGTGGAGCTAACATAATAGTGAGAGTCCAGTCCATAGTGGATCTAACATAATAGTGTGAGAGTCCACTCCATAGTGGATCTAACATAATATTGTGAGAGTCCAGTCCATAGTGGATCTAACATAATAGTGAGAGAGTCCAGTCGAGAGTCGATCTAACATAATAGTGAGAGTCCAGTCCATAGTGGATCTAACATAATATTGTGAGAGTCCAGTCCAAAGTGGATCTAACATAATAGTGAGAGTCCAGTCCATAGTGGATCTAACATAATAGTGTGAGAGTCCAGTCCATAGTGGATCTAATATAATAGTGAGAGTCCAGTCCATAGTGGATCTAACATAATAGTGTGAGAGTCCAGTCCATAGTGGATCTGACGTAATATTGTGAGAGTCCAGTCCATATTGGATCTAACATAATAGTGAGAGTCCAGTCCATAGTGGATCTAACATAATAGTGAGAGAGTCCAGTCCAGATGGATCCAACATAATAGTGAGAGTCCAGTCCATAGTGGATCTAACATAATAGTGAGAGTCCAGTCCATAGTGGATCTAACATAATAGTGTGGGAGTCCAGTCCATAGTGGATCTAACATAATATTGTGAGAGTGCAGTCCATAGTGGATCTAACATAATAGTGAGAGTCCAGTCCATAGTGGATCTAACATAATAGTGTGAGAGTCCAGTCCATAGTGGATCTAACATAATATTGTGAGCGTCCAGTCCATAGTGGATCTAACATAATAGTGAGAGAGTCCAGTCCAAATTGGATCTAACATAATAGTGTGAGAGTCCAGTCCATAGTGGATCTAACATAATAGTATGAGAGTCCAGTCCATAGCAGATCTAACATAATAGTGTGAGAGTCCAGTCCATAGTGGATCTAACATAATATTGTGAGAGTCCAGTCCATAGTGGATCTAACATAATAGTGAGAGAGTCCAGTCCAGAGTCGATCTAACATAATAGTGAGAGTCCAGTCCATAGTGGATCGAACATAATATTGTGAGAGTCCAGTCCAAAGTGAATCTAACATAATAGTGAGAGAGTCCAGTCCATAGTGGGTCTAACATAATAGTGTGAGAGTCCAGTCCATAGTGGATCTAACATAATAGTGAGAGTCCAGTCCAAAGTGGATCTAACATAATAGTGTGAGAGTCCAGTCCATAGTGGATCTAACATAATAGTGTGAGAGTCCAGTCCATAGTGGATCTAACATAATAGTGAGAGTCCAGTCCATAGTGGATCTAACATAATAGTGAGAGAGTCCAGTCCAGAGTGGATCTAACATAATAGTGAGAGTCCAGTCCATAGTGGATCTAACATAATAGTGTGAGAGTCCACTCCATAGTGGATCTAACATAATATTGTGAGAGTCCAGTCCATAGTGGATCTAACATAATAGTGAGAGAGTCCAGTCCAGAGTCGATCTAACATAATAGTGGGAGTCCAGTCCATAGTGGATCTAACATAATATTGTGAGAGTCCAGTCCAAAGTGGATCTAACATAATAGTGAGAGTCCAGTCCATAGTGGATCTAACATAATAGTGTGAGAGTCCAGTCCATAGTGGATCTAATATAATAGTGAGAGTCCAGTCCATAGTGGATCTAACATAATAGTGTGAGAGTCCAGTCCATAGTGGATCTAACGTAATATTGTGAGAGTCCAGTCCATATTGGATCTAACATAATATTGTGAGAGTCCAGTCCATAGTGGATCTAACATAATAGTGAGAGAGTCCAGTCCAGATGGATCTAACATAATAGTGAGAGTCCAGTCCATAGTGGATCTAACATAATAGTGAGAGTCCAGTCCATAGTGGATCTAACATAATAGTGTGAGAGTCCAGTCCATAGTGGATCTAACATAATAGTGTGAGAGTCCAGTCCATAGTGGATCTAACATAATAGTGAGAGTCCAGTCCATAGTGGGTCTAACATAATAGTGTGAGAGTCCAGTCCATAGTGGATCTAACATAATAGTGAGAGTCCAGTCCGTTGTGGACCTAACATAATAGTGAGAGTCCAGTCCATAGTGGATCTAACATAATAGTGGGAGTCCAGTCCATAGTGGATCTAACATAATAGTGAGAGTCCAGTCCATAGCGGATCTAACATAATAGTGAGAGTCCAGTCCATAGTGGACTCTTACTCATACAGGATACACCTCATTTTAATCATGAGGTGTTGATTATTGACTACTGACTATAATCAAAAGAACTTAAATGTTTAAAAATAATCATTTTAAAATCGGATTTAGGTTTTTGTAATGTTAAAATGTATTTTTTGATATCTTTAAAGGCCTACTGAAACCCACTACTACCGACCACGCAGTCTGATAGTTTACATATCAATGATGAAATCTCAACATTGCAACACATGCCAATACGGCCGGGTTAACTTATAAAGTGCAATTTTAAATTTCCCGCTGAACTTCCGGTTGAAAACGGCTTTGGATGATGACGTATGCGCGTGACGTAGCCAGTGAAACAGAAGTATCGGTACCCCATTGAAAACAATACAAAATAGCTCTGTTTTCATCACATAATTCCACAGTATTCTGGACATCTTTGTTGGTGAGTCTTTTGCAATTTGTTTAATGAACAATGAAGACTGCAAAGAAGAAAGTTGTAGGTGGGATCGGTGTATTAGCGGCTGGCTGTAGCTACACAACAAGGAGGACTTACTTGGATAGCAGATGCGCTAGCCGACGCTAGCCGCCAACCGCATCTGTGTACAGGTGAAGTCCTTCGTTGCGCCGTCGATCGCTGGAACGCAGGTGAGCACGGGTGTTGATGAGCAGATGAGGACTGGCTGGCGTAGGTGGAGCGCTAATGTTTTTATCATAGCTCTGTGAGGTCCGGTTGCTAAGTTAGCTTCAGCATGGTTAGTAACAGCATTGTTAAGCTTTGCCAGGCTGAGAATTATTAACCGTGTAGTTACATGTACATGGTTTAATAGTATTGTTGATCTTCTGTCTATCCTTCCAGTCAGGGATTTATTTATTTTGTTTCTATTTGCATTTGAGCCAGATGCTATCATGTTAGCTCAGTAGCTAAAGAGCTTCGCCGATGTATTGTTGTGGAGATAAAAGTCACTGTGAATGTCCATTTTGCGTTCTCAACTCTCATTTTCAAGAGGATATAGTATCCGAGGTGGTTTAAAATACAAATCTGTGATCCACAATAGAAAAAGAAGAAAGTGTGGAATCCAATGAGCCAGCTTGTACCTAAGTTACGGTCAGAGGGAAAAAAGATATGTCTTGCACTGCATTCTAGTCCGTCACTCTAACGTTTCTCATCCACAAATCTTTCCTTCTTCGCTCAAATTAATGGGGTAATCGTCGCTTTCTTGGTCCGAATCGCTCTAGCTGCGTTGAAAACAATAGGAAAATATGAGGAGGCGAACAACTGACTACGTCACGCTACTTCCGGTAGGGGCAAGGCTTTTTTTAATCAGAGACCAAAAGTTGCGAACTTTATCGTCGTTGTTCTCTACTAAATCCTTTCAGCAAAAATATGGCAATATCGCGAAATGATCAAGTACGACACATAGAATGGATCTGCTATCCCCGTTTAAATAAAAAAAATTCATTTCAGTAGGCCTTTAAGGGATTTTATATGGAAGATACATGATGCTTTATTTGTCACTGCACTACTACGAGATGTGTTTATGGTCAACAGGACAATGCCATTTAAAATAGTTGTAGTATAAATAGTATACATTAAATAGTATATTTTGGAGTATTTTTTTAGCTGCGCATTTATGGATGTAGACAGCAACTTTGTAAGACACGACACTTCTTAGCAAGCGAGTTCATCTAAGTTAGTGCCAGACGACACCAAACTGCAATTATGTGTTCGGCCAGCAGAGGGCGCTGTTGCCGTGAGAATGTGAGGCCAGCAGAGAGCGCAGTTGTCATGAGAATGTAAAGCCAGCAGAGGGCGCTGTTGTCGTGAGAAAGTGAGGCCGGGCTATCCCAAGCGGATGGGAAGAAGTTGTGCAACAAGTAAAACCACAGCGGGCCAGAGTGTGTTGAAACACACACAAACAACATTTACAGGAACACTTTCTTTTGACTTCTTCTTTGCTGTCACCTTGTGCTCCTTCAACCACGAGCTGCTTGAAGTCATAACCTCCTCAACGTCCATGCACGCGGTATGTACAGTATGACAACTAGTGTGTATGACAACTAGTATGTATGACAACTAGTGTGTATGCCAACTAGTACGTATGACAATTAGTTTGTATCCCAACTAGTATATATGCCAACTAGTGTGTATGCCAACTACTATGTATGACAACTAGTGTGTATGCCAACTATGTATGACAACTAGTATGTATGTCAACTAGTGTGTATGCCAACTAGTATGTATGATAACTAGTGTGTATGCCAACTATGTATGACAACTAGTGTGTATGCCAACTAGTGTGTATGCCAGCTATGTATGCCAACTAGTCTGTATGCCAACTAGTGTGTATGCCAACTAGTATGTATGACAACTAGTGTGTATGCCAACTATTATGTATGCCAACTAGTGTGTATGCCAACTAGTATGTATGATAACTAGTGTGTATGCCAACTATGTATGACAACTAGCGTGTATGCCAACTAGTGTGTATGCCAGCTATGTATGCCAACTAGTCTGTATGCCTACTATTGTGTATGCCAACTAGTATGTATGACAACTAGTGTGTATGCCAACTATTATGTATGACAACTAGTGTGTATGCCAACTAGTATGTATGACAATTAGTGTGTATGCCAACTATTATGTATGACAACTAGTGTGTATGCCAACTAGTATGTATGACAACTAGTGTGTATGCCAACTAGTATGTATGACAACTAGTGTGTATGACAACTATGTATGACAACTAGTATGTATGACAACTAGTGTGTATGCCAACTAGTATGTATGACAACTAGTGTGTATGACAACTATGTATGACAACTAGTATGTATGACAACTAGTGTGTATGCCAACTAGTGTATATGCCAACTAGTACGTATGACAACTAGTGTGTATCCCAACTAGTATATATGCCAACTAGTGTGTATGCCAACTACTATGTATGACAACTTGTGTGTATGCCAACTATGTATGACAACTAGTATGTATGTCAACTAGTGTGTATGCCAACTAGTATGTATGATAACTAGTGTGTATGCCAACTATGTATGACAACTAGTGTGTATGCCAACTAGTGTGTATGCCAGCTATGTATGCCAACTTGTGTGTATGCCAACTAGTATGTATGACAATTAGTGTGTATGCCAACTAGTATGTATGACAACTAGTGTGTATGCCAACTATTATGTATGACAACTAGTGTGTAGGCCAACTAGTATGTATGACAACTAGTGTGTATGCCAACTATGTATGACAACTAGTGTGTATGCCAACTAGTATGTATGACAACTAGTGTGTATGACAACTATGTATGACAACTAGTGTGTATGACAACTAGTATGTATGCCAACGAGTGTGTATGACAACTAGTATGTATGACAACTAGTGTGTATGCCAACTAGTATGTATGACAACTATGTATGACAACTAGTGTGTATGCCAACTAGTATGTATGCCAACTATGTATGACAACTAGTATGTATGCCAACTAGTATGTATGGCAACTAGTATGTATGTCAACTAGTATGTATGACAACTATGTATGACAACTAGTGTGTATGCCAACTAGTGTGTATGCCAACTAGTATGTATGACAACTAGTGTGTATGCCAACTATGTATGACAACTAGTGTGTATGCCAACTAGTATGTATGACAACTATGTATGACAACTAGTGTGTATGCCAACTAGTGTGTATGCCAGCTATGTATGCCAACTAGTCTGTATGCCAACTAGTGTGTATGCCAACTAGTATGTATGACAACTAGTGTGTATGCCAACTATTATGTATGCCAACTAGTGTGTATGCCAACTAGTATGTATGATTACTAGTGTGTATGCCAACTATGTATGACAACTAGCGTGTATGCCAACTAGTGTGTATGCCAGCTATGTATGCCAACTAGTCTGTATGCCAACTAGTGTGTATGCCAACTATTATGTATGACAACTAGTGTGTATGCCAACTAGTATGTATGACAATTAGTGTGTATGCCAACTATGTATGACAACTAGTGTGTATGCCAACTAGTATGTATGACAACTAGTGTGTATGCCAACTAGTATGTATGACAACTAGTGTGTATGACAACTATGTATGACAACTAGTATGTATGACAACTAGTGTGTATGCCAACTAGTATGTATGACAACTAGTATGTATGACAACTAGTGTGTATGCCAACTAGTGTGTATGCCAACTAGTGCGTATGACAACTAGTGTGTATCCCAACTAGTATATATGCCAACTAGTGTGTATGCCAACTACTATGTATGACAACTTGTGTGTATGCCAACTATGTATGACAACTAGTATGTATGTCAACTAGTGTGTATGCAAACTAGTATGTATGATAACTAGTGTGTATGCCAACTATGTATGACAACTAGTGTGTATGTCAACTAGTGTGTATGCCAGCTATGTATGCCAACTTGTGTGTGTGCCAACTAGTATGTATGACAACTAGTGTGTATGCCAACTAGTATGTATGACAACTAGTGTGTATGCCAACTATTATGTATGACAACTAGTGTGTATGCCAACTAGTATGTATGACAACTAGTGTGTATGCCAACTATGTATGACAACTAGTGTGTATGCCAACTAGTATGTATGACAACTAGTGTGTATGACAACTATGTATGACAACTAGTGTGTATGACAACTAGTATGTATGCCAACGAGTGTGTATGACAACTAGTATGTATGACAACTAGTGTGTATGCCAACTAGTATGTATGCCAACTATGTATGACAACTAGTATGTATGCCAACTAGTATGTATGACAACTAGTATGTATGTCAACTAGTATGTATGACAACTATGTATGACAACTAGTGTGTATGCCAACTAGTGTGTATGCCAACTAGTATGTATGACAACTAGTGTGTATGCCAACTATGTATGACAACTAGTGTGTATGCCAACTAGTATGTATGACAACTATGTATGACAACTAGTTTGTATGCCAACTAGTATGTATGACAACTATGTATGACAACTAGTGTGTATGCCAACTAGTATGTATGACAACTATGTATGACAACTAGTGTGTATGCCAACTAGTATGTATGACAACTAGTGTGTATGCTAACTACTGTGTATGCCAACTAGTATGTATGACAACTATGTATGACAACTAGTGTGTATGCCAAATATTATGTATGACAACTATGTATGGCAACTAGTTTGTATGTCAACTAGTATGTATGCCAACTATATATGACAACTAGTGTGTATGCCAACTAGTATGCATGCCAACTATGTATGCCAACTAGTATGTATGCCAACTAGTATGTATGTCAACTAGTATGTATGACAACTATGTATGACAACTAGTGTGTATGCCAACTAGTATGTATGACAACTATGTATGACAACTAGTGTGTATAACAACTATTGTGTATGCCAACTAGTACGTATTCCAACTGGTATGTATGCCAACTAGTATGTATGCCAACTAGTGTGTATGCCAACTAGTATGTATGACAACTATGTATGACAACTAGTGTGTATGCCAACTAGTATGTATGACAACTAGTGTGTATGCCAACTAGTATGTATGACAACTATGTATGACAACTAGTGTGTAAGCCAAATATTATGTATGACAACTATGTATGGCAACTAGTTTGTATGTCAACTACTATGTATGCCAACTATATATGACAACTAGTGTGTATGCCAACTAGTATGTATGCCAACTATGTATGCCAACTAGTATGTATGCCAACTAGTATGTATGTCAACTAGTATGTATGACAACTATGTATGACAACTAGTGTGTATAACAACTAGTGTGTATGCCAACTAGTATGTATGACAACTATGTATGACAACTAGTGTGTATAACAACTAGTGTGTATGCCAACTAGTATGTATTCCAACTGGTATGTATGCCAACTAGTATGTATGCCAACTAGTGTGTATGTCAACTAGTATGTATGACAACTATGTATGACAACTAGTGTGTATAACAACTAGTGTGTATGCCAACTAGTATGTATTCCAACTGGTATGTATGCCAACTAGTATGTATGCCAACTAGTGTGTATGCCAACTAGTGTGTATGTCAACTAGTATGTATGACAACTAGTGTGTATAACAACTAGTGTGTATGCCAACTAGTATGTATTCCAACTGGTATGTATGCCAACTAGTATGCATGACAACTAGTGTGTATGCCAACTAGTATGTATGACAACTATGTATGACAACTAGTGTGTATAACAACTAGTGTGTATGCCAACTAGTATGTATTCCAACTGGTCTGTATGCCAACTAGTATGTATGCCAACTAGTGTGTATGTCAACTAGTGTGTTTTCCAACTAGTATGTATGTCAACTAGTATGTATGCCAACTATTGTGTATGTCAACTAGTATGCATGTCAACTAGTATGTATGCCAACTAGTGTGTATGCCAACTAGTATGTATGCCAACTAGTGTGTATGTCAACTAGTATGTATGCCAACTAGTATGTATGCCAACTAGTGTGTATGCCAACTCTTATGTATGCCAACTGGTGTGTATGCCATCTAGTATGTATGCCAACTAGTCAACTAGTTTCTTTGTAAGGCAGGGCATCGTTGTGTTACTTAGTTGAATCAAAGCTCTTACACTGGTTTAGTTTTGCTTGTTGTTCCTTCTCTAAACAGCACATACTTCAACTCAATTGATGTCGACTCCAATAAGTCTTTATTTACAGTACAATAAGGGACAAGCGGTAGAAAATGGATGGATGGATGTGTACACATCCCTCTGCTGCTGCTTGTATGATGTTTAATAATAGATTGTACTTTCAAAGGCTCCCCCCAGTGATATAGTAGTAGTAACCTCAGTCTTAACATTGAATAAGGTGCTGGAAATCTTCCATGTTGTCACTATGTTATGTTATGTTATGTTATGTTATGTTATGTTATGTTATGTTATGTTATGTTATGTTATGTTATGTTATGTTATGTTATGTTATGTTATGTTATGTTATGTTATGTTATGTTATGTTATGTTATTTTATGTTATGTTATGTTATGTTATTTTATTTTCATGTATTATGTAGGACCGAGAGCGAGTAACCATTTGAGTACATTAGCCCTGTGTTTAAAAAAACATCCCCGTAAGAATCCATATGATGCATGCTGGATTGTCAGGCTACAGTGCAAGTAGGAGTCCTTCAGTTCCTCTTCTGAACCCATCAGCATGACTCTACAGTCTACGTTCTCAAGGGAAGACACTGTAGAAAAGTAACGTGTACATACTGGAGAGCAGACCTGGGCAGACTAAGGCCCGGGGGCCACATGCGGCCCCTTAAGCTTTTCAATCTGGCCCGCCGGACATTCCCAAATCATTTTTTAATATCTATAAGATGTAAAGTGTAGCTGCCATTATGATGTGCAGTGATGTTTTCTAATGACCGTAAGTCTTCAACTATACTAAGTCTTTCAATGCTTGGAATCTGCATGATATACTAGTTACTATGGTCATCTAATTAGTTACTATGGTCATCTAATTAGTTACTATGGTCATATAATGAGTTACTATGGTAATGTAACAAGTTACTATGGTCATCTAATGAGTTACTATGGTCATTTAATGAGTCACAATGGCCATCTAATGAGTTACTATGGTCATCTAATTAGTTACTATGGTAATGTAACTAGTTACTATGGTCATCGAATTAGTTACTATGGTAATGTACCTAGTTATTGTGGGCATCTAATTAGTTACTCTGGTAATCTAATTAGTTATTATGGTAAACAAATTAGTTACTATGGTCATCTAATTAGTTGCTATGATCATCTAATTAGGTACTATGGTCATCTAATTAGTTACTATGGTCAACTAATTAGTTACTATGGTCATCTAAGTCACAGCAGCTCAGACAAGGCACCAAGCAGTGTGGGTGGGGAGCGTTTCCACAGAGTGTTTCCAGAGCCTGAAATGTGGGTGTCAGGGACAGACGTGGAAGGAGATTTTTACAACAAAGTTTTAAAGCTTAGTGATATATCACATATATCAGATTGTAGGTGGGTTTATTTTTTACTTTTACTTTTCATATTTTGCTGTGTTTGTTGTATTTTTGTTGTGTTTTGCTTGATTGTAAAATATGTGGATGGAGAGGGTGTGTGACGTTCATATGTTGTCAATATTCAGTGTTTTATCCTTCATAGTTAATATTGTAAATCCCACATTCTTTATTTTCATGTGCATTCTGGGTGTCTCATTAAGTTAAAAAAAATTTGAATTCCATTCCATTTTTTAAGGTGGTCTGTCATAACGTTTTTAGCGTTCTTCAGACATTAGTGTGAGGTTTTGTATTAATGTTCCTAAAAAGAGCTATACCGACCCCCAGGCACATTTTTTTCTCTAAATTTGGCCCCCGAGGAAAAAGAATTGCCCAGGCCTGCTGTAGAGTATCGTCAGTGTGAGTGTACCAAATGCCAGGTGGTGCTGGTTGGTACGTTGGTAATCCTCAATTCCTGACATCTGGCTTGTTTCACTAGCGCTCCTGACTCTTAATCTGCGGACCCTGGTTTAAGGGGTGAATCCAGGCGGGCAAAATGGTTGGATGTTCATACTAAATAATTACTCGATATCTTCCTTCAATGAACCACAGCTCACCATCGCAGCACTCATGCAGCCCCGACAGACAGGACACAATCATTTTGGTACTTACTTGTGTTGCCAGCTCTTTTTATATTGCATAGTAGGGTTGTCCCGATAGCAATATTTTAGTACCGGTACCAAAATGTATTTCGATATTTTTCGATACTTTTCGCTATTTTTCTAAATAACAAAAATTAAACATGTTTCTTATTGCAATCGACTAACAATTTAGGCCTTAAATAAAATAGTTAACATACTAGACAACTTGTCTTTGTCACGACTTGGTCCTTGCCGTGGATTGTTTTTCCGTGGTGCAAAGCAACTTAACTGGACATGACGTGCAGGTGAGGACATGTTTTAATATTTAAACTCAAAAGGCTCAAAAGGGTATAAACAAAAGGCGCTCACAGCGGAGGTAAAAAACTTGACTAGGAAAACAAAAGGCGCGCACAATGGCGGAGAACTATGAACATTAAACAAAAACTTACGTGACAAGGAACATGGCATGAAGAAGCGTGATCATAAAGGGTGCAGAGCATAAATGTGGAGCATGAATGTGATGTTGCCAGGATGAACAACAGAAACAGAAAAGCTTATATAGTGACATGATCAGTGAAAACAGGTGTGTGACTCTAACCGTGAACAGGTGCGTGACATGACAATGTGAACCAGGTGAAACTAATGGTTGCTATGGTGACAAATAAAAGTGCACAAAAAGTCCAAAACCAAATCCGAACATGACTAAAACAAAATATAATCACAGACATGACAGTCTTTTAGTAGTAAGTAAACAAACAAAGACTCATAATTAGTCTGCTGACGTATGCAGTAACATATTGTGTCATTTATCTACCTATTATTTTGTACACATTATGAGGGACAGACTGTAAAAAATTGATTATGTCATGTCTGTGTGATCATGTTTTGTTTTGCTTATGTTCGGTTTGGTTTTTGGTCTCTTTGTGCACTCTTGTTTGTTTTGTTTCCATGACAACCCATTAGTTTTCACCTGTCCTCATGTCACGCACCTGTCTCACATTTTGCACTCGCGCACCTGTCACTAATCATGTCGGTATTATTTAAGCTTTCAGTTGCCAGGCAGTCTGTCTGGCGACATTAACTCTGTTATCCCTGTTACTCCATTGATTACGTGTTCCATGCCATAGTTCCATGCTTTTCAAGTAAGTGTTTGTTTATTCATGTCACAGTTAGCAAGTGTTATTTATTTCATGTTCATAGTTTTTGCCCAAGTGCTAGTTTTGTTTTCTTAGCCAAGTTTGTACTTCCGCCTTGTGCGCGCCTTTTGTTTGTACCTTTTTATAGTCATTATTAAATCATGTACCCACCTTCATCCGATGTCCACTGCATCTATTCTTGCATCTCGGGAAAACGAACAACCCATAGTCCACGTTATGACAGATTATTAATATACTTGTTCTTTACTGTAAATATCTGCTTATTTTCTGTTTTAACATGTTCTATCTACACTTCTGTTAAAATGTAATAATCACTTATTCTTCTCTTCTTTGATACTTTATATTCGTTTTGGATGATACCACACATTTAGGTATCGATCTGATACCAAGTAGTTACAGGATCATACATTGGTCATATTCCAAGTCCTCATGTGTCCAGGGACATATTTACTGACTTTATAAACATAATATGAATTTTAAAGAAATCATAGTAGTATCGATCAAAATACGCTCCTGTACTTGGTATCTGGAAGCTTTACTACTCACAGTCCCACAGATTCACGCTGGAAGCAGTTGCGAAGAGTTGACAGGGTTTAATAATGTTCTCTTTTTTGTTTTCAATATATGTACATAGTTGACTTTTCAGTCTCTTCGATCCTTCCTCCCTCTCCTGCACCCGGCCGCTCACTGTTAAAGACAACAGATGATCAGTTTAACACGTACCACCTGCACAAACTAATCATCTGCCAGCTGTGTCTCTCAGTCAGCACCTGCCACGTCCCTGTCTGATGGACAGGGGCGCTGACCTTTACTCCAACAGTGCGCTGATCACAACCCTCTCCCACATACCTCCACCGCCAGACTTAGGCCGGGACATCGTCCGGCCGCGCCCACTCCAGGCCGCAACTGCCGCGGTTTTGTCTATCTGAGGCCGCACCTGACCTTCCCCCAAGTGGTACCCCAGATACTGTACCTCCCTCCGGCCAACCGCGCACTTCGCCGGGTTGGCAGTGAGCCCCGCCCGCCTCAAGGACTCGAGTACCGCCCCCACCCTCTGCACATGCTCCGCCCAGTTGTTCCCCGGGATGATGACATCATCCAGATAGGCGGCAGCATATGCCGCGTGGGGACGCAGTACCCGGTCCATGAATCTCTGAAATGTGGCAGGCGCACCGGACAAGCCGAACGGAAGGGTCACAAATTGGTATAAACTTTCCGGAGTGGAGAATGCCGTTTTTTCCTTAGACTCTGGAGATAAGGGAATCTGACAGTAGCCCTTAGTCAAATCCAGTGTCGTGAAAAAACGAGCAGTGCCTAACCGGTCCAGGAGCTCGTCGACCCGGGGCATCGGGTAGGCGTCAAAACGTGACACATCATTTACCTTGCGGTAGTCCACACAGAACCGCACAGACCCATCTTTCTTCCCTACCAGAACTATGGGGCTGCACCATGCACTGTGTGACTCCTCTATTACCCCCAATTCCTGCATGGCTTTTAATTCCTCCCGAACTACTTTGCGCTTGTGTTCGGGCAGCCTATAGGGCCGAGACCTTACCGTCTCGCCTGGGCTGGTCTCTATGTGATGTTGGGTGAGGTTTGTGCGGCCTGGCAGGGGGGAGAACACGTCAGCAAAATGTTGCTGCAAATTGGCCACATCTGCTTTCTGTGACGGCGTCAGATGATTATCACAGCAGAGAGGGAAGGGCCGGGGGGAGGGGGGAACCTCCGGCCCCAGCTCCTCGCCCTCCGCTATCGCCGTCACCATAGAGACAGGCTCCGCTTCCCTCCAACCTTTTAGTAGGTTGAGGTGGTATATTTGTGTTGCTCCGTCCCGGTCAGACCACCGGACCTTGTAATCCACGTCACCTACTCGTCGTGTGACCACAAACGGTCCTTGCCACTTGGCGAGTAATTTGGAGCTGGATGTTGGGAGTAATACAAGTACTTTCTCTCCCGGTGAAAATTGTCTGAGTTGTGTCCCCCTGTTATACAGGCGCTGCTGACGTTCTTGGGCTTGGAGCAAATTCTCACGAGACAAGTGCCCCAATGTGTGGAGTTTTGCTCTCAGGTCCATGGCGTACTGAATTTCGTTTTTACTGGGGCTTGGACCTTCCTCCCAGCTTTCTTTAACTAGGTGCAGTACCCCGTGCGGCTTCCTGCCGAACAACAGCTCAAATGGAGAAAATCCTGTTGAGGCCTGAGGAACATCCCGCACTGCAAATAACAGGGGCTCCAACCATTTACAGTATGCCAATTTGGTTTGTCCTCGTGTACGAACTTCCGGATCGTGGATTTCAAGGTTCTATTCAACCGCTCTACCAGCTCATCAGTCTGTGGGTGGTAAACGCTGGTCTGAATGGATTTGATCCCCAATAATCCGTACAGCTCCTTTAACGTGCGTGACATAAAGGACGTGCCCTGGTCAGTCAGAATCTCTTTCGGGATTCCAACTCGGGAGATAACTTGAAACAGTGCCTGCGCGACACTCTTTGCAGAGATGGAGCGCAGCGGCACTGCTTCAGGATAGCGCGTTGCGTAATCCACCAGGACTAGCGCAAAGCGATATCCCTGGGTGCTCGGGTGGAATGGTCCGACGAGGTCCATGCCAATTCGCTCAAATGGGACCTCTATGAGTGGTAATGGCCGCAAAGGGGCTCTAGGAGTGGCCACGGGGTTGACTAGTTGACAGTCCGGGCAAGCCGCGCACCAGCGGCGCACATCTGCCCGAATGCCTGGCCAATAGAACCGGACCATTATCCGATTGAGTGTTTTATCATACCCCATGTGACCGGCCATCGGGTTAAAATGTGCCGCCTGGAAAATCATTTCCCGACGGCTTTTTGGCACCAACAATTGGGTGATTTCCTCCCCTGTCTGAGTGTCACGACTCACTCTGTATAATCTGTCCCTAATCAATGCAAAGTGAGGGAAATCCCGCGCTATCCCCGGGCGAACCCGCTGCCCATCAATTGTTATCACTTGGTCCCAGGTCGCGCGCAGAGTTTCATCCCGAGACTGCTCGAGTGGAAAATCATCCATGGGGCGCCATTGGGGAACCGGGGAAACCTCCTCCTCCTGCGAAGCCCCCGCCGGCTCCCCTTCCCCCTCCCCCCGGCAGCGTCGGATAATCTCGTGTCGCCGATGAGAATAGCGCGGCTATCCCCTTTTCCTACCGGTCGTGAACGCACCCCTGCGCACTGCTTTATTAACCCGTTAAATCCCGCCCAATTGGTTCCCAGGATTAAGGGGTGCGCCAGGCGCGAATTTACAGCCACCTTAACACTATGTTTTTCCTCCTTGAAAAAAATTTCCACCGGCACGATAGGGTACTCGTGAATATCCCCATGCACACATTTAACCCGCACTCGTGTAACCTTTCTCAACGCCCTGGGTCGAACCAGATTCTGGTGGATCATGGACTGCTCGCAGCCCGAATCCACCATCGCTCGGTGTGTACTCCCTTGTATCCTTACCGGTACATATTACGTCTCTCCTGGCCCCCGGGAGGGCGCCGCAGAGTCGACGACCCGGATCACCTGTCCCACCTCCATGCTCGGACATTCCCGCTGCAGGTGTCCAAGCCGCTCACACCTCCAGCACGCCTGCCCAGGCACTCGAGGAGCCATTTGCGGGGAAAACACAGCGTCAGTAGCGGCCCGGGTCTGAGGAGGAGAAAAAACAGTCTGATTATTCCGTAGCCTCGGCCACTGCTGGGTTCTCTCAGCCGGCGGCGCGCGCATCCTGCGCGGCGCTAAGACTGGACGCTCCACCGCCTCCGCGGTCTTCTCCTCCTTTTTTTTTTCGCGGTGCACCGCCAGATGGTCCTCCGCTAACGCCACCGCTGCTGCCACCGCTGCTGCCACCGCTGCTGCCACCGCTGCTGCCAAGTCCTGAGGATGGTGATAACGGACCAACGCCTAGGTCCGCGCCGGGATCGCCTCCATAAATTGCTCCAGAATGATTTGTTCCAGTACTTCCTGGATTTGCCCGGGTTGCAGCCATCTCGTCGCCGCATCTCTTAGTTGCTGGCCCAGGGCGAAAGGCCGCTCGTCCGGGCCGAGCCGCATTGCCCGGAACCGGCGCCTGTGATCCTCTTTGGACCCTCCCGTCCGGTCCAGTACCGCACGTCTCACGTCCCGGTACCTCACCCGGGAATCTGGTGGTAGGCTGAGTGCCGCCCGCTGAGCTTCTCCCGCCAGCAGCGGTAGCAGCCGTACAGCCCATTCTTCCTCGGGCCACGCGCATGCTCCCGCCGGGTCCTCTGTCTCCGCCATCCTGTGCATCCCTACGGCCGCCAATGATGGCTTTTCTGCCGCGGGTGCCCCTGCTCCGGTCCTCTCTGTCAAGGCTCGCAGGATTTGGCTCTGCTGGGCGATTTGTCCCTGCATGGCTTCCATCTGCCGGTGATTGGCCATGGACATTTCCGCCAACAGCTACCCCAATGCCTCTATCGGGCTTGGTGTCGACATTGTTCCTTTTTTTTTTTTTTTTTTTTTTTTTGATTGGGCGCCAAATGTAAGCTTTACTACTCACAGTCCCACATATTCACGCTGGAAGCAGTTGCGCAGAGTTGACAGGGTTTAATAATGTTCTCTTTTTTGTTTTCAATATATGTACATAGTTGACTTTTCAGTCTCTTCGATCCTTCCTCCCTCTCCTGCACCCGGCCGCTCACTGTTAAAGACAACAGATGATCAGTTTAACACGTACCACCTGCACAAACTAATCATCTGCCAGCTGTGTCTCTCAGTCAGCACCTGCCACGTCCCTGTCTGATGGACAGGGGCGCTGACCTTTACTCCAACAGTGCGCTGATCACAACCCTCTCCCACAGTATCATTACAGTGGATGTCAGGTGTAGATCCACCCATTGCGTTTGTTTACATTGTGACGCCGGTGAGCTATTGTATCCTCCTACGGTGTGTAATGAAGCATGTTTAGCTATTCCTCGTCCTTCAGTGATAATGCTACTTGTAAGAAACTTACTTTATTAGTCGCCATGGAGGCGAGGATTAGTGATTTAGAAGTAGCTAAAACACTGCAGACTGCGGATGGACGTTCGCCGATAGCTAGCTAGCTAGCCATGTCTTAAAGCACCTCTTCCTGAGGGTGTTTCAGTGTTATAACTTCACCTTTATCTTTACTTTTTACACCAAAATGCGTCCATTCTCCCTTTTGTGTGTACACACCTTGTCTGCTTGTAAGTACTCCGTGTGTGTGTGCTGCCGAACATGCTCCTCTGCTCACAAAACCAGCAATATCATGACGCGACGGCGCGTACTTTTCAAACAGAGTATAGTACCGTTTTTGATTCATTAGTACCACGATACTGTACTAGTACCTGTATACCATACAAGTAGGGCTGGGCGATATATGGAATATACTCTTTTGTGCGATATAGAAAACGACTATATGGTGATATTGGAGTATACGTTCTCAGGCAGTTGCTTTTAGCTGCGGGCATTACACTACAGGCTTTTCTCACTCTTTCTTGTTTCTCCTTCTCACAGAGACATAAAAGTAGTGCACCTTCTTACCTACGTCACATACTGTCACACGTGCAACGTCATACACCCTCGCCGAGCAGAGAGGTAGCGGAATGGGTAAAGTTAGCTGTGCTGCTAGCGGAGCGGTGCGAGTGGTAATACAAGAGAGAGAAGGTGCCAATCTGGTAACAAATGAAGGAAGAATGAATTCCCAAGAAAAACAGCAGGGGGTCCATTGTCTGGCGGTGGTTTGGCTTCAAGCGGGAAGATGTTGAACATACAACTGTGCGGCAAAAGCGTTGCTACAAAAAGCAGCAGCTCTACTAATGTAGCATCATTTGAAAAGTCACCCGCTAGAGGATGAAGAGTGCTTGAAACTGCGCATGTCAACATCTCCGTTCGGTGCCACACCCACAAAATGCCGAAGCTACCATTTCCAGATCAACACCGTATGAAAAAAATAACACCATACCGGCTCCGGAGTTCAGTTCAAAACCTGGGAGACAAACATTTTTGCAGCAAATTCCTAAAAAGAATACACTGCTCTTGTCGTGTAGAGCAGTGGTTCTCAACCTTTTTCCAGGCCCTGTGAACATTTTTTTAATTCAAGTACCCCCTAATCAGAGCAAAGCATTTTTGGTTGAAAAAAGGAGATAAAGAAGTAAAATACAGCACTATGTCATCAGTTTCTGATTTATTAAATTGTATAACAGTGCAAAATATTGCTCATTTGTAGTGGTCTTTCTTGAACTATTTGGAAAAAAAGATATAAAAATAACTAAAAACTTGTTGAATAATAAACAAGCGATTCAATTATAAATAAAGAGTTCTACACATAGAAGTAATCATCAACTTAAAGTGCCCTCTTTGGGGATTGTAATAGAGATCCATCTGGATTCATGAACTTAATTCTAAACATTTCTTCACAAAAAAAGAAATCTTTAAGATCAATATTTATGGAACATGTCCACAAAAAATCTAGCTGTCAACACTGAATATTGCATTGTTGCATTGATCCATTGTACTGAATGGAATAGCCTACTTGATTTGATGTTCAGTTTATGAACTTACGTTCATATTTTGTTGAAGTATTATTCAATAAATATATTTATAAAGGATTTTTGAATTGTTGCTATGTTTAGAATATTTTTAAAAACATGTCACGTACCCCTTGGCATACCTTCAAGTACCCCCAGGGGTACGCGTACCCCCATTTGAGAACCACTGGTGTAGAGGAATTGGAACCATTGTAAACACATTGGCAGACCGTTGCATTGACATTTTACCCTTGCTAGCAAACAGGGAACACTGGGGTCCCCACTTTTTATTTACATAACTGAGGCGTTCCTCAAAGCACCCCTTTAAGTCCTCTCCTTTTTAGCTGTTACAATTGTTTTCCGTAATGTGATTCATGTATTCAAGTCAGTCAGTCAGTCAGTACTCATCGATTCAACTTCTGTAGTTATACTAGTGGTGTTCCTCAAGGTTCCATTTTAGGTCCTCTCTTTTTTCATCTTTTGAGCTATTCAACTGCCGGCCTGCCAGTTAAGTTAAAAAAACTCATGAGGGACTCAACATTGTTCTTTTTTGCAGAAAGGTTCTTAAAAACATCTAAGCGCTCCTGTAACTCGGACAAATTAAATAGACCTGAATCAAATGTCCACTGTAAAGGATGCTGGTTCTCTGGAATCTAAAAAAAATATTCCGGTCTTTAGCTTTTTGGAAATGTGGCCCCCAAAACAACAATGCTGTATACCAGCATTAGTACATCTGTCAGTAGTGACAGTACTATTAACTTAGAGTAGTGTTACGTTGGGTTCGCATCTTACTGCGGGGTTCGTTGTCCCGGGATGCAGACGGACAACTCCGGACCAAAGCGTGAAAGTAGGAGATGATTTATTTCTCATAATTCATACACCGTAGATACAAGCAGACAAAAGGAAAACGTGCCGATCGTACGGGAAGCTAAGGTAACCACTTGGAACAGGAATCAAGAGCTAGGAAACAAGAATACCAACGTAACTGTTGCATTCAGCAAACAATGAAGCCAGACTGAGCGTGGCGAGAAAGGTGAATAAATAGCTCTCTGATTAGTGCTCGGCAGCAGGTGAGCGTGCCGACCACTAACCAGAGGCAGGTGAACCCAATTAGTACCCATGGAGACCAAAGCAAACCCAGAGGTGCACAAAACAGGAACTAAGAGAGTCCAAAGCTAACATAACATAACTAAACAAAACATGATCCGGGCCACGGATCATGACAAGTAGCTGGTATACAGCATTGACAACTCAGTTGTTTTGGGGGGCCACATTTTCAAAAAGCTAAAGTCCGGAATATTTTTTTATATTCCAGAGAACCAGCATCCTTACAGTGGACATTGGATTCAGGTCTATCTAAGTTGTCAGAGTTACAGGAGTGCTTAGATGTTTTAAAAAAACCCTCCATCCATCCATTTTCTACCGCTTGTCCCTTTCGGGGCTGCGGGGGGTCGCTGGAGCCTATCTCAGCTGCATTCGGGCGGAAGGCGGGGTACACCCTGAGACAAGTCGCCACCTCATCGCAGGGCCAACACAGATAGACAGACAACATTCACACTCACATTCACACACTAGGGACCATTTAGTGTTGCCAATCAACCTATCCAGGTGCGTGTCTTTGGAGGTGGGAGGAGCCTATCCCTAGGTGCATGTCTTTGGAGGTGGGAGGAGCCTATCCCCAGGTGCATGTCTTTGGAGGTGGGAGGAGCCTACCCACAGGTGCATGTCTTTGGAGGTGGGAGGAAGCCGGAGTACCCGGAGGGAACCCACGCAGTCACAGGGAGAACATGCAAACTCCACACAGAAAGATCCCGAGCCATGGATTAAACTCAGGACTACTCAGGACCTTCGTATTGTGAGGCACTAAGAAACCTTCCTGCAAAAAACAACAATGTTGAGTCTGTCATGAGTTTTTTGAACTGAACTGGCAGGCCGGCAGTTGAATGGCTCAAAGATGAAAAAGAGAGGACCTAAAATGGAACCTTGAGGAACACCACTGGTATAACTACAGACCTCAACCACAATGCATCAGAATGTCCATGACGTCCATTGCATTGGTCACCCAGGGTGGGGGTCCCCACATCTGCGGTCCCCTCCAAGGTTTCTCATTGCCCGGATTTGGGATCTGAGCCCAGGATGTCGTTGTGGCTTGTGCAGCCCTTTGAGACACTCGTGATTTAGGGCTATATAAGTAAACATTGATTGATTGATTGATTGAATGTACCGGACCTCCGTAGGTTGTGCAGGTATACCTAATGAGTGAGGACAGTTTTAAGTGCAATCCCTTCAGTGTGAGAGCGGCGCTCGAGTGGATGGACAATACAGGGGGGCCGGGCACCACTGAGCAGCTTCCTGCCAGGGCTGAATGTAACATGAATACACCTTAATGGTGGCAAAGCAAAGGCTCCCCTCTGTGACAATTGAGGCACATCCCGCCTGGAGGGATAGCAATCCCAATGAAGGGCGAGGTAACAGGCTTTTAAAAAGGCAAAATGGCTGAGCTGCAAATGTGGGAACTTACGGACAATAACAGAGCGACGCTGCTTGAATAGTGGTGTAATTCTTCTTGCCATTACAATTGGAATTCATCTTTTTTCTGTTTTTTACTATGTACTTTTATCGAGAAACAAAAAGGATGCCATCTTCTGGTGTTTTATTTTTTGTCTTTCAACACAGTAAGAGGACAATATGACATTTTTTCCCTCTCCAAAATTTGTGTTGGGTACTCGAATAACTGGGCTGTACCGGACTATTTTCTGTTGCGGTGGAGGGTGGTTGTTGATTGGTCAACAGAAAATCTGTACTTTTGTTTGTCTTTTTTAGCCATGTATGAACAGCCAACCATTTTTTTATACTGCTTGTTCTCGTCAAGGTCACAGATAAGCTGGAGCCTATCTCAAATAACAGTGGGTGAGAGGCTGGGTACTCCCTCTTCAACCCCAGGGGGCGGGGGTTGCGAGCGGTACGGGATATTTTCATTATTTGTGTCTACACCACAGGTGTCAAACTCAAGGCCTGCGACATCATTGTATCTGGCCCGCAAACACCTGGAAATGATATGTCAATAAACTACTTCATATTTTCCTCATTAAATATATGTACTGCTTGAAATTGCATACATTTTAAACTTTAATAGTATCCAATATTGCAACAAATATTACACTATATTATCATACTTTCCAAACTTGTTTTTATCTAAATTAGAATATTTAACTATACAACAAATTCATAAAAATGACAATAAATGTTACGTTGTTATTTACAGCATATTACTGTGAATTGAAAAAAAAAAACACTACTGTTTTTTGCGTTAAAATCCTGCCAGTTTTTGACTGTAAAATCTAGGGTTGTTATTTTTAACAGTATATTACTCTAAATGGAAAGACGGTACATTTGTTTTTACGGTAGAAAAACCGGCAGCTAAGTCGCCAGAATAAAAAAAACAAACTTGTACTGTTTTTCCATTAACAATATCATGTTGTAAAAACCAATGTCAATTTAACAGAAAAAGTCTGGCAACTAAGCTGCCAGATTTTTCTGTAAACCCCCCCCCAAAAAACAGTGGTAATGTTTTTCCATTTACTGTAAAATGTTTTTAAAAAATTAAAAAAACACTATTTTACAGTAAAATTTTGTAAATGTAAAGTTTTTACTGTAAAATTGTCAGTCTACTAAAAAAAAGTTATATCATTAATAATGAAATCAAATTCATACATTATTCACTGGTACAAGTGGCCCTCTGATGGCAGACATAACTGCCATGTGGCCCTCAATGAAACCTAGTTTGACATCCCTGGTCTACACTCTAGTATTCATGTTAGAGTGATACACAAGCCTGCAGCTGGGTGGCAGCAGTGCTAAATCTAATCAACAGGCTTCATGTTCTACCCAGTAGAAGTAGTAAGTACACGAGTGTACAGAGCTAACAGAGGCAGCGAGACGGAGAAATGTGAGACAAGACTGAGAATAAAAAGGGGGTCGTAGTCCTCAGCATATTTAAAGAAATTAAGACCACATTTTAAAATTGCAATGTTGACCTAGAAAAGAGGCAACGTTTACATGACAGAGATGTTGGAGTGTGATGATAATCTCTCATTATCTCTTATTTACCATTAAAAATGGCAGATATAGAGTGCTCTCAACAGTTCACAAATGCTCTTAACTTGTGTGCAGCATAAATATAATATATATGTATGTCTAAGAAGGACAAACATTTTACAAGTGTAAAACATACTTGGAGAATGTCTGCAACTTGTGGACGACAGAGCAGGCAGTGGACAATAAGGAAGCATTTGTTGTTTTTATTATTTATTATCAGTGTTGGGACTAACGCGTTACTTTGTAACGCGTTACTGTAACGCCGTTAGTTTCGGCGGTAACTAGTAATCTAACGCGTTATTTTTTATATTCAGTAACTCAGTTACCGTTACTACATGATGCGTTACTGCGTTATTTTACATTACTTTTTATGTAGTATAAAGTGTGTTTTATCGAAACGCTGCAGTGTCGTAGTTCTGATTCTTCTTGTGTCACAAACCGGAGAAGAGAGACCTGCGCTCTGCGTGTGTGTGTGAGTGTGAGCGTGAGTGTGGAGAAGGAAGGGAGAGAGGGGGGTGTCTGATCATGGCGGAGCTGCAGTCGAGTTTGTTAACATGGAGATATTTTCACTACTTTTCTTTTGTCGAGCACAAAGAAAATAACATTTTAGTTAAATGTAAATTGTGCTTTGGATCAAAGATCCCATCTACTGCCCAAAACAGCAATTCAAATCTGCTGAAACAATCTACATAAGCAACATGCTTCGACGTAGCTAGTAAAGAGAGACAGAGACTCCGATGCCACTTCCCCTCCACCATTTAAGGATTAACTCTGCCTCTGCTCATCATTCAGCACTGAAGGTACACACTCTGTCAATCAATGTTCCCTCTAATTTTTCATGTGTGTGAGCAAACGCAAAAACTCCCTGAGCATTGAGTGGAGCCCATGTGAGCAACATCAGACGTGCACACTGTGGCTACACCAGCAGCACACCTGTCCCAAACCTGACTAAATAACAAGTTACATCTCCATCCATCCATCCATTTTCTACCGCTTGTCCCTTTCGGGGTCGCTGGAACCTATCTCAGCTGCATTCGGGCGGAAGGCGGTGTACACCCTGGACAAGTCCCCACCTCATCGCAGGGCCAACACAGATAGACAGACAACATTCTCTTATTATTATAATCAAATGACAGCAGTCATTTCCATTTCTAATATAAGTGTTTAGGCCCACTTACAATGACAATAACAACAAATATTGTTTTTCATGAACTGTGTACTTGTATTGTTTGTCTGGGTGGAGGTCCTGCTTTGGAAATAGTTTGTAGCCCTTTCAGACATTGCATTTAGTTCCCATTAAAACATTCTCATGTTGCACAATGAGATGTAAGCAGGGGATCATGTGTACATTTCTGCAACTTCCTGTTTGTAAAAATATATTTTTATTAGTATTTATTTAATATACTAATAGCATTTCATGATTAATTAGACTTAGACTTAGACTTAGACAAACTTTAATGATCCACAAGGTAAATTGTTCAACACAGTAGCTCAGTTACAATGATGGAAAGTGTAAGGATGGAAAGGACAATGCAGGTAATATTTAATAAGTATTATAATATTATAATAATAATATTTATAAATTAAGATTCCTAATAAATGACACTAGAATAACCACACATTTGATTGGTAAATCATAGAGTAACGACCTGGAATGACACTTTATGTGTGGTGTTGGAGTTGTCCGACTTTTTGTGTGGCTGTAAACGCATCACTGGCTAAGTGCCATATGTGCATGTGTTGGCGCAAGTAAGAAAGAGCGAGCGGCTGCTGTTGATCTAACAAAGTTGCTTTTGGTCTGGTTTGTACTGCAGAAAATGACCACTTTTGCTAGATATCATTTTTTTTACTAATGTTTTGGTGATGTGTTTATGGCCGACAATAAAGAGTTTTGCTAAGTAAAGTGGAAAATGGAATTCATGTCCTCACAACGTCTCGACAGACGTTACAATATTTGAACAATGATGACGAAAAGTGTTTTCTCTGTCGTGTCCGTGTCGTGTCGAAAATTGTTATGCGCTTATTTTTTTATTTGATTTTGTGCGTGGCATAGATTTGCCGTGCGCAGAGGATGCTTGAGCAGTGCGCAATTGCACAGGCGCGCACCTTAGAAAGAACGTTGCTGTCAATTCTCTTATATACTCTTTCATTCTAGACTTCTAGAGTGTTTGATTATCACATCACTCTAAATGTATAGACTATAACGTTCACAAACATAAAGAGGGATCCTAGTGGGCCAGGGCAATCTTTCCTTATCTCCAAACTAAAACTGGGGAAATGTGTACAGTGTTCTGAGCTTCAGACATGATTTTGTGTCAGAATTCCTTGAGGAAAAAATGCATGGTTAGGCTTTGTGTATGTAGTGTGTGCCTTTCTTGCTTTACAGCTATGCTGTTGTTATGCTGTTTGTTACGTATGTATGTTATGTTGCAGCTATTTAAAATAGTTTTGTCAATTAGTTCTGGCTAGAAACAAATTGGCCTTTGTAACATATCTTTGTCTTTGTGTGTTGTATGTAGAGCACATTGCTTAGCAGAGTTCAGTGATGCAAATGCATGTCAAGTTGATCAACACTTTGTATTATTCTCCAGTGTAATAACAGTACTGAAATGAAGGCTAAAATGGCATTAATGGGAGCTTTAAAAAAAATAAGTAACTAAATAGTTACTTTTCACAGTAACACATTACTTTTTGGTGTAAGTACCTGAGTTAGTAACTGAGTTACTTTTGAAATGAAGTAACTAGTAACTGTAACTAGTTACTGGTTTTCAGTAACTAACCCAACACTGTTTATTTTTATGAATGATTACTATTATTAGTAGGGATGGTCCGATCAGGGATTCATTCCGATGCTTATCATCCATGAGTAGAATCAACCGTTAGCAATACCGATCAAATGTACATGTTTCATTTTATTGACAGTTTAACAATATCAGCACAATATTTAAACTACTTCCATATTTTTCTTTATTACATAAAATTGTCTGAACAACACAAAGTTAATAGTCCACAATAACTAAACAAAATCTTAAACGATCTACTACTCATTTAAATAATTTTTGCCCTCATCGTTCTCCCGCGTCCAAGGAACTATTCCCTCAATTTGAAAACACAAACAATAACAACAATAAAAGATTTTTTATAGAAAAAATACCTTATCACTCTAGTATTGATCATGTTTTGATATTACCCTTGGTATCGACACCACCAATGTATGGATCAATCCACGTGTTGTGTATTACCCTAACAATTGTTGTATTATCCTCTCTCTAACTCTTATTAATATAATTGTTAATTTCCTGTTAATCCATACTTACTTTCTGCTATACTTTTTCATAAAAATCGACCGATACCGATCGGTGGCTGATCGATCAACACACCCCTAATTATTAGTTATAATCAATTAAAATAGTACAGTAATTTCACATAGAGTGTGGCATCTAGTATCTTAAGTTTGTGTGGTATAAAAACAAGTAAAACATCAATACAGTATTGGTTTTCCAATTCTTGTCGAAATCCTGTTCTTTTGGACGTTAAGTTTACAACATTTATAAATAATTCATAAAATCACGGGTTTATTCAATATGTTGTAAAAAAAAAAAAAGGCATTAAAATATTGCAACTTTTGCCACAACTTTCAAGTAATTTTACAATCTGCTGATACTGATTTTCTTTCTGTTTTGACACCAAGTAAAGTTCAGGCTGGTATCGATCAATCCGATAACGATACTGTGTCTGCTAAAATTAAAAAAGTTATGTAGTTTCAAATAACATTTATCTATAAAAAAAAAAACAGTAAAATGTAAGAAAAATGAGCAAAACATTAGAATTTAATGAAAAAAAGCAGACATTTTTAAACTAAGAATTAATAATGTACTTAGTCACTTATAACACAAAGTTGTGTCTTTGAATACGCATAATATCAAAAAGGTCCCCTCATATTTGACCTTTCAGTATGCGGCACTTGGTGGAAAGATTTTAGACACCCATGATCCACCCATGATCTAAAATATTAGAAGCTCTCAAAATAAACTGAAAATATAAACACAATTTAAGTCAGTTAATTAAAAAAATAATAATAATATCACCTTATAAATTAATTTTAAAAATATTACAAGCTCCCAAAATATAAAATAAAATACACTTAAAATATAAACAAAGTTTAGTTAGTTGGTTAACTAGAAAATAAATAAATAATAATAACTCATAAATTAATTAGAAAAATTACAACAAACTCAAATAAACACTTGTAAATGTGTAACTGAACATTAAAACATTTTTGAACAGGCAGGATTTTTGACACACTGGGTTATGCACACAATTGTATTATTATTATTTTATTGCATTTATACAAAGGGAAAAAAACAACAGTGAAAAAATGCAAGTAAAAGAGCAAAAATATCAGTATGTAATGAGAAAAGCTGAAATGTTGTAACTAATAATTCATATTAATATACTTAGTCACCAATAATACAAAGCTGACCCAATCTCTGTTTTTAGTATTGTTTCAAATAACAAAATATTAATATGGCTCCTGCATACTTTGACTTTTCAGTATGTGGCCCTTCGTTGTAAAAGTTAGGACATCCCTGAACTAAAGTATCAAAAGTATCGATATTTTGATTTGAGGATCAATATTAGAGCATAAAGATCTGGTATCGAAATTTCAGTATCGATCCGCCATCACTAATGCCAAGTAGGAGGTGCTTCACCCCTCCCCTCGCTCCACTCGTCGCCGTCTTTGCCAACCAGAGTCTTCAGTACTTTCATTAGGTTTTTGCCCCGCCTTAGTCACCATTAGAGGCTGTCTAAAAACTGAAAGCAAAAGTTGGCAGGTGGCAGTCACGGTTTCATCCACCACTTTCTTACCTCCTTCTTCATAGTTTTTGGCTTGCAATGTCTACAACACCAACGTCTCCACAACGCTCCTTTTTTCTTAGTTCTGTTGTGTAGTGTTATAATCCACAATGTGTTTATTTCGTCTGTAGAATGTGTCGGGGGCCAAAGAAAATGGGTCTGTTTTTGGTTTCTTTCTTTCGTCAGAATTTTAAAAAAAAAGGCAAAAATATGCTGACTTTCAGGAGGGTAACTATGTAGCAGGTATTTATGAGGTGTGGCTTTACTCTGCCGTGTGTATGTACAGTATACACTATATTGCCTAAAGTATTTGGCCACCTGCCTTGACTCACATATGAACTTGAAGTGCCATCCCATTCCTAACACATAGGGTTCAATAAGATGTGGGTCCACCTTTTGCAGCTATTACAGCTTCAACTCTTCTGGGAAGGCTGTCCACAAGGTTGCGGAGTGTGTTTATAGGAATTTCCGACCATTCTTCCAAAAGGGAATTGGTGAGGTCACACACTGATGTTGGTGGAGAAGGCCTGGCTCTCAGTCTCCCTTCTAATTCATCCCAAAGGTGTTCCATCGGGTTCAGGTCAGGACTCTGTGCAGGCCAGTCAAGTTCATCCACACCAGACTCAGAATCAGAATAGTTTTTATTGCCATTGTTTGAGAACGGGTTCACAAACTAGGAATTTTTTCTGTTCAGGTGGCGGGAGGTGTGGGTCTGGATGGACCGTAGTCTCCTGCCTGAGGGGAGAGGGGAGAATAGTTTGTGTCATCCATGTCTTTATGGACCTTGCTTTGTGCACTGGTGCACAGTCATGTTGGAAGAGGAAGGCGTCTGCTCCAAACTGTTCCTACATGGTTGGGAGTATGGAATTGTCCAAAATGTTTTGGTATCCTGGAGCATTCAAAGTTCCTTTCACTGGAACTAAGGGGCCAAGCCCAACTCCCGAAAAACAACCCCACACCATAATTCCTCCTCCACCAAATTTCACACTCGGCACAATGCAGTCCGAAATGTAGCGTTCTCCTGGCAACCTCCAAACCCAGACTGGTCCATCAGATTGCCAGATGGAAAAGCGTGATTCATCACTCCAGAGAAGGAGTCTCCACTGCTCTAGAGTCCAGTGGCGACGTGCTTTACACCACTGCATCCCACGCTTTGCATTGGACTTGGTGATGTTTTGGCTTAGATGCAGCTGCTCGGCCATGGAAACCCATTCCATGAAGCTCTCTGCGTGCTGTATGTGGGCTAATTGGAAGGTCACATGAAGTTTGGAGCTCTGTAACAACTGACTGTGCAGAAAGTATTTGCACTATGCACTTCAGCATCCGCTGACCCCTCTCTGTCAGTTTACGTGGCCTACCACTTGGTGGCTGAGTTGCTGTTGTTCCCAAACTCTTCCATTTTCTAATAATAAAGCCGACAGTTGACTTTGGAATATTTAGGAGCGAGGAAATTTTACGACTGGATTTGTTCCACAGGTGGCATCCTGTGACAGTTCCACGCTGGAAATCACTGAGAGCGGCCCATTCTTTCACAAATGTTTGTAGAAACAGTCTCCATGCCTAAGTGCTTGATTTGATACACCGGGCCAAGTGATTAGGACACCTGATTCTCATCATTTGGATAGGTGGCCAAATACTTTTGGCAATATAGTGTATGTTTGTTTATATGTAGCAAATACTAGAATATGCTAACTTGGATAAAGAAGTCGACCATAGTAACTTGTAAAATATAAACAATACAATCTAAAGTTGTAATGATGCGTGTAGGAATGTTAGACTCCATGCTTTTAATTGTTGTAAGCCAGTGGTATTCAACTAAATTGTTTTCGGGGCCACATTTTCAGAAAGCTATGGACCTGTGAGCCAGACTTCTTACCGCACTATTATTCTAATTTTGTGTATTCCGGAGAACTAGCGTCCTTTACAGTACAATTGATTGTGGTCTATTTATTTTGTCAGTTACAGGAGCGCTATGCTGTTTTTAAGGACCTTCTGCAAAAACCTAGTCAAAGAATAGTGTTTTTAAGAAAAACATTTTTTAACTGAATTTGTAGAATGGCCTAATTGATGAAAAAGAGAGGACCTAAAATGAAACCTTGAGGAACACCACAAGTAAAAGTAAAGAAGTTGAACAAATGACAACTGAATGCACATGAAGTAAGCAGCCATTGATTGATTGATTGATTGATTGAGACTTTTATTAGTAGGTTGCACAGTGAAGTACATATTCCGTACAATTGACCACTAAATGGTAACACCCGAATAAGTTTTTCAACTTGTTTGAGTCGGGGTCCACTTAAATTGATTCATGATACAGATATATACTATCATGTATACTATCATCATAATACAGTCATCACACAAGATAATCACATTGAATTATTTACATTATTTACAATCAGGGGTGTGGAGGGGGGGGGGGGGGGTTAGGATATGGACAGCAAGTAGTGGACATGGAGAGAGAGAGAGAGAGAGAGAGAGAGAGAGAGAGAGAGAGAGATCAGAAGGCATAAGAAAAAGTATCTGCATTTGATTGTTTACATTTGATTATTAGCAATCCGGGGAGGGTGTTAGTTTAGGGTTGTAGCTGCCTGGAGGTGAACTTTTATTGCGGTTTTGAAGGAGGATAGAGATGCCCTTTCTTTTATACCTGTTGGGAGCGCATTCCACATTGATGTGGCATAGAAGGAGAATGACACCTTAATCACACAAATTACATAAAAACTATTGTAACTGCCAAAAAGTACAGGACTTCAAAGGGTGACTTGAGGAATGCCTCAGTTATGCAAAATCACAAGTTTGGACCCCAGTGTTTTATGTGCGCTAGCAAGGTTAAAATGTCAATGCAGGGATCTGCCAATGTGTTTACAGTGGACCAAGTGTATCTATACAAATAGGAGCACTCTACTGTGTTTAGGAATTAAATGCAAAAATATTTGTCTCCTAAGTTTTGAACTAAACTGGGAGCCGGCATGGTATCAGTCTGAGTTGGGTTTGGCCCCCCGGCCGCCACTTAAATAATCCTGATGTAAGCGTTACCTCTGGTGTATATTCTTCTCATTCTCTTTTTACACCTTCCCAAACAGGTGTCGCAAAAAAATTCACTAAAAGACAAGGAATACGCCAAACTTGTTTTGTGGTGGCCCCCAAAAAGGCAGGAGACAGCTTGCAGGTTAAGGAGTGTTTAATGTCCAAAAGTACAAAATCCAAGGTAGAGTGCAAACTGTGCGTAAAAAATAGCTAAAGAGAGCTAACAACAAAGAAGTGCAAAAAGTAAGTAAAAAATGCTGCTAACCGTGATAAGTCTTCTGATAAACAATCAGAGGTGGGTAGAGTAGCCAGAAATTGTACTCAAGTAAGAGTACTGTTACTTTAGAGATTTATTACTCAAGTAAAAGTAAGGAGTAGTCACCCAAATATTTACTTGAGTAAAAGTAAAAAGTATGTTGTGAAAAAACTACTCAAGTACTGAGTAACTGATGAGTAACCTGTTTGTTTAATGATGACGACAACAAATAATGCACAAAAACCTAAAAATAGCAATGAGCCAATTCAGAGCCAGGAATATCTCTTAAGCAACTAAAACAATAATATATATTAAATAATAATACATTAACATAAAAAAAATTAAGGCAAATTGAGCCACAATAACTTAACAGCACCATAGACTCAGTAAGCAGAGATTATAAAGAAAAATAACAAGTTAGCCTTTACGCAAACCATAAACTGATAGGTGTGGACTGCATCTGGGGCGGCGTGGCGAAGTTGGTAGAGTGGCTGTGCCAGCAATCGGAGTGTTGCTGGTTACCGGGGTTCAATTCCCACCTTCTACCTTCCTAGTCACGTCCGTTGTGTCCTTGGGCAAGACACTTCACCCTTTGCCTCTGATGGCTGCTGGTTAGCGCCTTGCATGGCAGCTCCTGCCATCAGTGTGTGAATGTGTGTGTGTGAATGGGTAAATGTGGAAATACTGTCAAAGCGCTTTGAGTACCTTAAAGGTAGAAAAGCGCTATACAAGTACAACCCATTTATCATTTATTTATTTAACACACTGTGCACTTCTGATTGGTGTTTCTATGCATGCGTGAGTGTGTGTGTGTGCGACTGTGCGTGTCTATGAGGCTGCAGTGCGTTAATAAATGTCCCCACACGATGTACATTTGACAGTGATTCATAGCAGGGAAGCTAACATCAGCCTACGGTGACACCCAAAATATCCACTAACGTTACTTACCGCGATGTGCTTCCTCAAATTTGACGTTGAGTTCATGTAAGCTTAAAGGCCTACTGAAACCCACTACTACCGACCACGCAGTCTGATAGTTTATATATCAATGATGAAATCTTAACATTGCAACACATGCCAATACAGCCGGGTTAACTTATAAAGTGCAATTTTAAATTTCCCGCCACACTTCCGGTTGAAAACGTTTTTTTATGCTGACGTATGCGCGTGACGTCAAGGGTTGGTACGGAAGTATATGGACCCATTGAATCCTATACAAAAAACTCTGTTTTCATCTCAAAATTCCATAGTATTCTGGACATCTGTGTTGGTGAATCTTTTGCAATTTGTTTAATGAACAATGGAGACTGCAAAGAAGAAAGTTGTAGGTGGGATCTGTGTATTAGCGGCGGGCTACAGCAACACAACCAGGAGGACTGAGAGATGGATAGCAGACGCTCTAGCCGCCGAACTCACCTTAACTTCCTCCGTCTCCGGGCCGCCAACCGCATCTGTGATTGGGTGAAGTCCTTCGTCGCACCGTCGATCGCTGGAACGCAGGTGAGCACGGGTGTTGATGAGCAGATGAGGGCTGGCTGGCGTAGGTGGAGAGCCAATGTTTTTAGAATAGCTCTGTGAGGTCCGGTTGCTAAGTTAGCTTCAATGGTGTCGTTAGCAACAGCATTGTTAACCTTTGCCAGCCTGGAAAGCATTAACCCTGTAGTTACCTGTCCATGGTTTAATAGTATTGTTGATTTTCTATCTATCCTTCCAGTCAGGGATTTATTTCTTTAGTTTCTATATGCAGTTAAGCCCGATGCTATCACGCTAGCTCATAGCTAAAGTGTTTCGCCGATGTATTGTCGTGGAGATAAGTCACTGTGAATGTCCATTTCGCGTTCTCAACTCTCATTTTCAAGAGGATATAGTATCCGAGGTGGTTTAAAATACAAATCCGTGATCCACAATAGAAAAAGGAGAGAGTGTGGAATCCAATGAGCCAGCTTGTACCTAAGTTACGGTCAGAGCGAAAAAAGAAATGTCTTGCACTGCATTCTAGTCCTTCACTCTAATGTTCCTCATCCACGAATCTTTCATCCTCGCTCAAATTAATGGGGTAATCGTCGCTTTCTCTGTCCGAATCTCTCTCGCTCCATTGTAAACAATGGGGAATTGTGAGAAGTCATTCCTTCGGTGACGTCACGCTACTTCCGGTACAGGCAAGGCTTTTTTTTATCAGCGAGCAAAGGTTGCAACTTTATCGTCGATGTTCTCTACTAAATCCTTTCAGCAAAAATATGGCAATATCGCGAAATGATCAAGTATGACACATAGAATGGATCTGCTATCCCCGTTTAAATAAATAAATAAAAATTTCAGTAGGCCTTTAAGCTTGTTGCCGCTGAATCTTTATGTGCAGTTAATCACATGACCGCCTGGCTCTGTTTGATTGGTGAAACGGAGTCAAACGTCACCAGTGACTGTATTTGATTGGTGAAACGCAGGCATGCGATAGATCCTACTTTGAATGTCTGTCTGACAAACCAAAAGAAACAAAGCGTGCATTAACAGATCGATAAAAATCAGTAGCGAGTAGCATAAAGATAAATGGAGCGGAGTAAAAGTAGCGTTTCTTCTCTATAAATATACTCAAGTAAAAGTACAAGTATGTTGCATTAAAACTACTCTTAGAAGTACAATTTATCCCAAAAGTTACTCAAGTAGATGTAACGGAGTAAATGTAGCGCGTTACTACCCACCTCTGCAAACAATACAATGATCGCACACCAACATAGAAGTGGAACTGTTTAAATAGTCTAAACATCAGGTGAAACACATCACTTGTAATCCCCGGATGAATGAAGACGGTGCTAAGTGGTAGGGGTGAAGCTACGGCAGGAAACAAACAGACCAGGAAGTGAAAAAAATTAGAGCGCAAAAATCCAGGAAAACACCCAAAAAACTAAAAAAAGAACGACTTGGCTTTACAGGTCGTACCAAGAGACGGATGCGAGCCCAAAAAGGTAAAAGACCAAAAGTCACAGGCTGGTGTGGAGAAAAAATGGTGGTGGGGGCCGCTGGGTACGAGTCAGATGGTGGGGGCATGTGGAACGCCGCAGAAGCTGGCGAGGCGGCTGTCCGCCAAATGGCAACAAACATAACCGAATAGGATGTGGATGTGAGCTGCAACAAAACCTCATCCGTGATTGAGGTCCACGAACCAAGTCCTGGGCGTCCCTGGAACGGCCATCTGTGTGGCCGAGGAGGAGGACTACAGGAAGACAGGCGCCAGACCAATGCTTCCACAGCTGGCGAGCATGAGATCGAGCTGGAAGCTGAGCAGGAAGCCGACCCGAAGGTCGAGCAGGATGTCGAACAGGCTGCTGGTCTAGAGGCGAAGGTGGCGTAGTTGGAAGACCCACTGGAAGAGAGAATGGAAGCGGCACTGGAGGTGGCGTCAGCGGCTGACCCACAGGAAGAGCAGGTAGAGACGGTCTCGCTGGACGTAGCGTTAGCGGCTGCGGCCCGGCTGGACGCAGAGCTGGAGGCGCCCCTGCTGGTGAAGCAGCAGGCGGCAGTTTTGGTGGAAGTCGCTGTTGATCCGCTGTCGCACAGCTGACCATGCCGGTATTGGCGGGGAAACAGGACGTGTGGGAGCCTTGGAAGACCGTGGAGTGGTTGTGGTCTGGCCTGGGGTACACCGGCTCACAGCACAAGAAATGAACTGGTTGGGGAAATGATGAATGGAGTTACCATCGTCAGGGTTTGACGACGAGGGGCTGGGATCAGCTGTCGGTGACAGGGTCTGGTGTGGAGGGGGGTCCGCATATGAACGCCGCTTCAGTCGGCTTTTGCTTGCGTCGGCGTGCACAGAGAGGTGGTGTTGGTTGTATCGGGTTGAGACGGGTCTGAGCCATGGATGACACAGAGGCAAGGTGTGTATTAATCGCACCGATACTTGTTGGTAAGATCATTCTGTTTGGAATGTTGGTTGTAGCCAAAAAAGACAGAAGACAGCAGACAATTTGCAGCTTAAAGAATGTTTCATGTCCAAAAGTACAAAATCCAAGGTAGAGTGCAACAGGGATATGCACAAAACAAGCACAGGAAAACTGTGCATGCAAATTAGATTAACAGAGCTAACAACAAATGCGTGCGTAAAAAAAGCTACTAACCATGATAGTTCCTTTGACAAACAATACAATGATCCCACACCAACATGGGAGTTAAACCGGTTTGAAGAATCTAAGAAACAGATGAAAAACATCATCACTAATCACCCCCAGGTGAATGACGACAGTGCTAAGTGGCGTCGGTGGAGCTACGGCAGGAAACACCAAAAGAACAGAAAGTGGAAAACATAAGAGTGCAAGACAGAAAGTGAACCAAAAACCCAGAAAAACACCCAAAAAACAAAACAAAGAAGGAACTGGCTTCACGGGTCGTAACAGAACTAATTATTTGATGCTCACTGTTGAGATCCTTCATGAAAATGTTGTATGGGCTCAACTTCTTTTAACTTTCTTATTTGGGAAAAAATATCAATCAATCAATCAATGTTTACTTATATAACCCTAAATCATGACTGTCTCAAAGGGCTGCACAAGCCACAACGTGAAGTGAATTATATTTATATAGCGCTTTTGTCTAGTGACTCAAAGCGCTTTTACATAGTGAAACCCAATATCTAAGTTACATTTAAACCAGTGTGGGTGGCACTGGGAGCAGGTGGGTAAAGTGTCTTGCCCAACGACACAACGGCAGTGACTAGGATGGCGGAAGCGGGGATCGAACCTGGAACCCTCAAGTTGCTGGCACGACCACTCTATCAACCGAGCAATACCGCCCCGTAATATTGTGAGTCCTGTTCATAGTGGATGTAACATAATAGTGTGAGAGTCCAGTCCATAGTGGATCTAACATAATAGTGTGAGAGTCCAGTCCATAGTGGATCTAACATAAAGGTGTGAGAGTCCATTCCATAGTGGATCTAACACAATAGTGTGAGAGTCCAGTCCATAGTGGATCTAACATAATATTGTGAGAGTCCAGTCCATAGTGGCTCTAGCATAATAGTGAGAGAGTCCAGTCCATAGTGGATCTAGCATAATAGTGAGAGTCCAGTCCATAGTGGATCTAACACAATAGTGTAAGAGTCCAGTCCATAGTGAATCTAACATAATAGTGTGAGATTCCAGTCCATAGTGGATCTAACATAATATTGTGAGAGTCCAGTCCATAGTGGATCTAACATAATAGTGTAAGAGTCCAGTCCATAGTGGATCTAACATAATAGTGTGAGAGTCCAGTCCATAGTGGATCTAACATAATATTGTGAGAGTCCAGTCCATAGTGGATCTAACATAATAGTGTGAGAGTCCAGTCCATAGTAGATCTAGAATAATATTGTGAGAGTCCAGTCCATAGTGGATCTAGCATAATAGTGAGAGTCCAGTCCATAGTGGATGTAGCATAATATTGTGAGAGTCCAGTCCATAGTGGATCTAGCATAATAGTGAGAGTCCAGTCCATAGTGGATCCAACATAACAGTGTGAGAGTCCAGTCCATAGTGGATCTAACATAATAGTGAGAGTCCAGTCCATAGTGGATCCAACATAATATTGTGAGAGTCCAGTCCATAGTGGATCTAGCATAATAGTGAGAGTCCAGTCCATAGTGGATCCAACATAACAGTGTGAGAGTCCAGTCCATAGTGGATCTAACATAATAGTGAGAGTCCAGTCCATAGTGGATCTAACATAATATTGTGAGAGTCCAGTCCATAGTGGATCTAGCATAATAGTGAGAGTCCAGTCCATAGTGGATCCAACATAATAGTGTGAGAGTCCTGTCCATAGTGGATCTAACATAATAGTGAGAGTCCAGTCCATAGTGGATCTAACATAATAGTGGGAGTCCAGTCCATAGTGGATCTAACATAATAGTGAGAGTCCAGTCCATAGTGGATCTAACATAATAGTGGGAGTCCAGTCCATAGTGGATATAACATAATAGTGAGAGTCCAGTCCATAGTGGATCCAACATAATAGTGTGAGAGTCCAGTCCATAGTGGATCTAACATAATAGTGTAAGAGTCCAGTCCATAGTGGATCTAACATAATAGTGAGAGTCCAGTCCATAGTGGATCTAGCATAATAGTGAGAGTCCAGTCCATAGTGGATCCAACATATAAGTGTGAGAGTCCAGTCCATAGTGGATCTAACATAATAGTGAGAGTCCAGTCCATAGTGGATCTAACATAATAGTGAGAGTCCAGTCCATAGTGGATCTAGCATAATAGTGAGAGTCCAGTCCATAGTGGATCCAACATAATAGTGTGAGAGTCCAGTCCATAGTGGATCTAACATAATAGTGAGAGTCCAGTCCATAGTGGATCTAACATAATAGTGAGAGTCCAGTCCATAGTGGATATAACATAATAGTGAGAGTCCAGTCCATAGTGGATCCAACATAATAGTGTGAGAGTCCAGTCCATAGTGGATCTAACATAATAGTGTAAGAGTCCAGTCCATAGTGGATCTAACATAATAGTGAGAGTCCAGTCCATAGTGGATCTAGCATAATAGTGAGAGTCCAGTCCATAGTGGATCCAACATATAAGTGTGAGAGTCCAGTCCATAGTGGATCTAACATAATAGTGAGAGTCCAGTCCATAGTGGATCTAACATAATAGTGAGAGTCCAGTCCATAGTGGATCTAGCATAATAGTGAGAGTCCAGTCCATAGTGGATCCAACATAATAGTGTGAGAGTCCAGTCCATAGTGGATCTAACATAATAGTGAGAGTCCAGTCCATAGTGGATCTAACATAATAGTGAGAGTCCAGTCCATAGTGGATATAACATAATAGTGAGAGTCCAGTCCATAGTGGATCCAACATAATAGTGTGAGATAATATTGTAAGAGTCCAGTCCATAGTGGATCTAACATAATAGTGAGAGTCCAGTCCATAGTGGATCTAACATAATAGTGAGAGTCCAGTCCATAGTGGATCTAGCATAATATTGAGAGTCCAGTCCATAGTGGATCCAACATATAAGTGTGAGAGTCCAGTCCATAGTGGATCTAACATAATAGTGAGAGTCCAGTCCATAGTGGATCTAACATAATAGTGAGAGTCCAGTCCATAGTGGCTCTAACATAATAGTGAGAGTCTAGTCCATAGTGGATCTAACATAATAGTGAGAGTCCAGTCCATAGTGGATATAACATAATAGTGAGAGTCCAGTCCATAGTGGATCCAACATAATAGTGTGAGAGTCCGGTCCATAGTGGATCTAACATAATATTGTAAGAGTCCAGTCCATAGTGGATCTAACATAATAGTGAGAGTCCAGTCCATAGTGGATCTAACATAATAGTGAGAGTCCAGTCCATAGTGGATCTAGCATAATATTGAGAGTCCAGTCCATAGTGGATCCAACATATAAGTGTGAGAGTCCAGTCCATAGTGGATCTAACATAATAGTGAGAGTCCAGTCCATAGTGGATCCAACATAATAGTGAGAGTCCAGTCCATAGTGGATCTAACATAATAGTGAGAGTCCAGTCCATAGTGGGGCCAGCAGGAGATCATCTTGAGTGAAGACAGGTCAGCAGTGCAGAGACGTCATCAACTGATGCACAGATGAGTGGTCCACCCTGGGTCCCGACTTTGGACAGCTAGCACATCATCTGTGGTCACGGAATCTGTGCCCCCCCGTCTCCATGGAGATAGAATAGTAGATGTCCTTTGCAATACATTGTGATCGTTTTGTTTAGAAAGCAGTTTTCATGCTCAATCGAAAACACTTGACACAAAACAAGTTTTAAAAAAAAACGGAAGCATAATTCCACCTTTTGTCATTGTGATTCGTTTTTCTCTCTCCCAGAAACGGCGGCACTGAGTGTCAGAATGAGATGTCGTCTCATAGCGGCTCCTTTGTGCAAATCAACTTCGATGACATCCACTTCTTCGAGAACTGTGGCGGCGGCAGCTTCGGAAGCGTGTACAGGGCCAGATGGATCAGCCAGGACAAAGAGGTGGCGGTGAAAAAGCTGCTCAGGATTGAGAACGAGGTGGGAGTCATAATTGCCCCTGGGCTTTTCATGTACTTTTTTTTTTTTTTTTTTTAATTGTCACTTTAGTAATCATCCTAATTGCCAGCCCATTTAGTGGGATGTGGTGACTGGTGCACACATCACTCATGGTCATTATACTCCCCCACCACCACAGTGCTGTCGCAAAAGAAACATTACTTGGTTTGGCACACAGATTAGCCCCGAAGCCCCCTTTCCCGTTACAGGCCCATTGTCTTTAAGACCAAAATATCTTATCTTTGAAATCTTTCTAGTCAATTAAAGCTTCATTTGTTGGCCACTGACAGTGTATTCAGAATAGGGATCACGCTGCTGCAAAATACAAATGTCATCTTTTCGCTTGGACGCAATTGTGGGTTTAATGACAGTGTTTTTACTTGCATTATGTTCACTCTAGTAACTACCATCAAATATGACACTATCATAGTACAAGTAATAAACACATTGTTCAATGAACACACTCATAATTGCACGTTATTGCATTTTTACATCTCCAGCCTCAGTTATACGTGAATTACTTGTCTTTTAGAGGCCTACTGAAATGACTTTTTTTTTTTAAACGGGGATAGCAGATCCATTCTACGTGGCATATTTGATCATTTCGCGATATTGCCATATTTTTGCTGAAAGGATTTACTATAGAACAACGACGATAAAGTTCGCAACTTTTGGTCTCTGATAAGAAAAAGCCTTGCCCCTACCGGAAGTAGCGTGACGACACCGGAGGAAGGACTGCTCACATTTTCCTATTGTTTACACCAGCAGCGAGAGAGATTCGGACCGAGAATGCGACGATTACCCCATTAATTTGAGCGAGGATGAAAGATTTGTGGATGAGGAACGTGAAAGTGAAGGACTAACGTGCAGTGCAGAACGTATCTTTTTTCGCTCTGACCGTAACTTAGGTACAAGGGCTCATTGGATTCCACACTCTCTCCTTTTTTCTATTGTGGATCACGGATTTGTATTTTAAACCACCTCGGATACTATATCCTCCTGAAAATGAGAGTCGAGAACGCGAAATGGACATTCACAGTGACTTTTATCTCCACGACAATACATCGGTGAAGCTCTTTAGCTACTGAGCTAACGTGATAGCATCGGGCTTAACTGCATATAGAAACAAAACAAATAAGTCCCTGACTGGAAGGATAGACAGAAGATCAACAATACTACCAAACTCTGAACATGTAACTACACGGTTAATGCTTTCCAGCTTGGCAAAGCTTAGCAATGCTGTTGCTAATGACGCCATTGAAGCTAACTTAGCTACGGAACCTCGACAGAGCTATGCTAAAAACATTAGCTCTGCACCTACCCCAGCTCTCATCTGCTCATCACGACCCGTGCTCACCTGCGTTCCAGCGATCGACGGTACGACGAAGGACTTCACCCGATCATCGGTGCGGTCGGCGGCCCGTAGACGGAGGAAGTCAAGGTAAGTTAGGTGGCTAGCGCGTCTGCTATCCATCTCAAAGTCCTCCTGGTTGTGTTGCTGTAGTCCGCCGCTAATACACCGATCCCACATACAACTTTCTTCTTTGCAGTCTCCATTGTTCATTAAACAAATTGCAAAAGATTCACCAACACAGATGTCCAGAAAACGGTGGAATTTTGAGATGAAAACAGAGCTTTTTGTATTGGATTCAATGGGCTCCGAATACTTCCGCTTCAACCGTTGACGTCACGCGCAAACGTCATCATATCGAAATGTTTTCAGCCAGAAGTTTGCCGGGAAATTTAAAATTGCACTTTATAAGTTAACCCGGCCGTATTGGCATGTGTTGCAATGTTAAGATTTCATCATTGATATATAAACTATCAGACTGCGTGGTCGGTAGTAGTGGGTTTCAGTAGGCCTTTAGACAAGTAATTCAAACACTCAGTCTACTCAGTGGCCTAGTGGTTAGAGTGTCTGCCCTGAAATGGTTAGGTTGTGAATTCAAACCCCGGCCGAGTCATACCAAAGACTATAAAAATGGGAGCCATTACCTCCCTGCTTGGCACTCAGCATCAGGGGTTGGAATTGGGGGTTAAATCACCAAAAATGATCACCTGACCTCCCAGGGGGTGATCAAGGGTGATGGGTCAAATGCAGAGAATAATTTTGTGTGTGTGACAATCATTGGTACTTTTAACTTTTTGTGTGTCTCGCTTTCAGGCGGAAATCCTGAGCGTCCTCAGCCACCGCAACATTATCCAGTTTTATGGCGCCATCGTTGAGGCTCCCAACTATGGAATCGTTACGGGTATGATTTTTTTCCCACCAAGATATTGAGCATGTGTACAACCATCCGTGTGCAACCTGGACCGTGTGGAGAAATCTTTTTTGCATGAGTCACAGGCATTGAGCAATTTTCTGGGTTGCCATAGTAGCATTAGGATGTTTTCTCCTGTGTGCACATATATAAACTGCGGCTAATATCATTATTTATTCATTTTTGATCATCACCGTCTTCATAGTAAATCTCACTGACGAAATGTCAGACTAATGTGAAAATAAATTGATAATGGGGATGTAACATACCTTGATGCAGTTTATTGATAAACTGTGATTATACAAAACCCAAAAGCAGTGAAGTTGGCACATTGTGTAAATGGTAAATACAAAGAGAATACACTGATTTGCAAATCCTTTTCAACTTATATTCAATTGAATAGAATAGAATAGAATATATATTTAGTGTCATTGTAGAAACAAAATTGTATGCAAAACTAATTTAGTTCAAATTCATAATAACACATAAAAAGATAAAAACATAGATAAATTGATAAAAATACATAAAAATACCAAGCACACAGCTCACATGCACAGTCATTATTGTCTTGTGTTCAGCGACACTATTGCTCTCGGGTAAAAAGTGTTCTTAAATCGGTTTGTCAGGCATTTTATTGTCCTGTATCTCCTGCCCGAGGGCAGCAGTTCAACAAGTTTACACTACCGTTCAAAAGTTTGGGGTCACATTGAAATGTCCTTATTTTTTAAGGAAAAGCACTGTACTTTTCAATGAAGATAACTTTAGACTAGTCTTAACTTTAAAGAAATACACTCTATACATTGCTAATGTGGTAAATGACTATTCTAGCTGCAAATGTCTGGTTTTTGGTGCAATATCTACATAGGTGTATAGAGGCCCATTTCCAGCAACTATCACTCCAGTGTTCTAATGGTACAATGTGTTTGCTCATTGGCTCAGAAGGCTAATTGATGATTAGAAAACCCTTTTGCAATCATGTTCACACATCTGAAAACAGTTTAGCTCATTACAGAAGCTACAAAACTGACCTTCCTTTGAGCAGATTGAGTTTCTGGAGCATCACATTTGTGGGGTCAATTAAACGCTCAAAATGGCCAGAAAAAGAGAACTTTCATCTGAAACTCGACAGTCTATTCTTGTTCTTAGAAATGAAGGCTATTCCACAAAATTGTTTGGGTGACCCCAAACTTTTGAATGGTAGTGTATGTCCAGGGTGAGATGGGTCCCTTATGATGTTTTGGGCCTTTTTGAGTAGACTGCAAAGACAAGATATTTAATGTTCCAACTGAGAAACTTAATTTGTTTTTGCAAATCATCATTAACTTAGAATTTAATGGCAGCAACACATTGCAAAAAAGGCATTTTTACCACTGTGTTACATGGCCTTTCCTTTGAACAACACTCAGTAAAGGTTTGGGAACTGATTTTTTTTTTATTTATTTATTTTTTCCATAAAGAAATACAATCATGTGTGCTTACGGACTGTATCCTTGCAGACTGTATTGATCTATATTGACATACACATATACAATATGTATATATTGTGTTTTTTATGTTGATTTAATTTAAAAACATTTTTTTAAATTTATTTTTTTTTAAATTTCTTGCGCGGCACGGTACCAATCGGTGGCCCGGTGGTTGGGGACGACTGAATTAGATGACCATGGTAGCTAATCATATCACCACAGTAACTAATTAGATGACCATAGTAACTAATTATATTACCATAGTAACTCATTAGATGACCATAGTAACTCATTAGATGACCATAGTAACTAATTAGATGACCATAGTAACTCATTAGATGACCATAGTAACTAATTAGATGAAAGACTTAGTATAGTTGAAGACTTACAGTCATTATAAAACACCACTGCACATCATAATGGCAGCTACACTTTACATCTTAAACATCTAAAAAAATGATTTGGGAATGTCCGGCGGGCCAGATTGAAAAGCTTAAGGGGCCTCATGTGGCCCCCGGGGCTTAATTTGCCCAGGTCTGGCCTATTAGATGGTTATCAAATGTGGAGCGAATGAGAATGAGAAGCTGCAATGGCGTCCAGCTTGCGACGTGTTTTTGGCCAAGTAGCTGGTGGGTGTCAGTGTTTACACAAGGTAGAATCCAATTACCAGCAGAAACAGCAAAATGTTTACAGAGTGTCTTTGCCAATTTCCTGTGTTGACTTACAGCAGCGACAGCTAATATGTGCTTGATCTTCTAGTCTCTCTGTTTATGGCTGCCGCATAGAGCCCAAGAACGCCGGCGGCAGGACTCGTGGGACTCGAACCCGGGTGTGATTTTTGACCATTTTTCTGACTTTTGCCGACTTTTCTCACTTTTCTCCCTGCCTTCCAGTGCGACTTGGCTGGGCGCGTTTTGGACATTTTGGGCATCCCGGGACTTGTGCGGCCGGCGGCGGGACTTGTGGCACTCGAACCTGGGTGTGATTTTTGAAAATTTTCTGGACATTTGCCTGGACTTGTGGGACTCGAACCCGGGTGTGATTTTTGAAAATTTTTGGGACACTTGCCGACTCTTGTCACTTTTTTCCCCCACTTCCCTTCGGACTTTGCTGGGTGCGTTTAGGACACTTTGGGAATTTCGAGACTTGCGCAGCCGGCGGCGGGACTCGTGGGACTCGAACCCGGGTGGGATTTTTGACAATTTTTCTGACTTTTGCCGACTTTTCTCACTTTTCTCCCAGCCTTCCAGTACGACTTGGATGGGTGCGTTTTGGATATTTTGGGCATCCTGGAACTTGTGCGGCCGGCGGCGGGACTTGTGGGACTCGAACCCCGGGTGTGATTTTTGAACATGTTTGGGACTTTTTTCGGGACTTGTGGGACTCGAACCCGGTGTGATTTTTGAACATTTTTGGGACTTTTGCCGACTTTTGTCACTTTTCTCCCCCACTTCCCTTGGGACTTTGCTGGGTGCGTTTTGGACACTTTGGGCATTTTGGGACTTTTGCGGCCGGCGGCGAGACTGGTGGGATTAGAACCCGGGTGTGATTTTTGACCAGTTTTCCGACTTTTGCTAACTTTTCTCACTTTTCTCCCCGCCTTCCAGTGCGACTTGGCTGTGTGCGTTTTGGACATTTTGGGCATCCCGGGACTTGTGCGGCCGGCGGCGGGACTTGTGGGACTCGAACCCGGGTGTGATTTTTGACCATTTTTCTGACTTTTGCCAACTTTTCTCACTTTTCTCCCCGCCTTCCAGTGCGACTTGGCTGGGCGCGTGTTGGACATTTTGGGCATCCCGGGACTTGTGCGGCCGGCGGCGGGACTCGTGGGACTCGAACTCGGGTGTGATTTTTGAAAATTTTTCTGACTTTTGCCGGCTTTTCTCACTTTTCTCCCTGCCTTCCAGTGCGACTTGGCTGGGCGCGTTTACACTTGGTGGCAGTTGACAGCGGGCAAAGGTGCTCGGTATAGCTTGGTTGGTAGAGTGGCCGTGCCAGCAACTTGAGGGTTGCAGGTTCGATCCCCGCTTCCGCCATCCTAGTTACTGCTGTTGTGTCCTTGGGCAAGACACTTTACCCACCTGCTCCCAGTGCCACCCACACTGGTTTAAATGTAACTTAGATATTGGGTTTCACTATGTAAAGCGCTTTGAGTCACTAGAGAAAAAGCGCTATATAAATATAATTCACTTCACTTCACTCTTCAGTGGGACCTTTTATGCTAGACTGTTGCTCGACATCACGGAAGAAAAAGTAAAAAGCCATGTGTGTGACAGTTGGTACAAGCACAATGTTTGTACTATATACGCCTCTTGTACTTGTTATCTAAGGAATGTGGACACGTGTGAGTGACAGGGCAAAGTTTAGACACGGGCAGGTATGGGCTTATTGGCTCTTGCCGCGTAATGTCAGCTAATTTTCACAACACACACAGCAATAGTTCACGCCTATAATGTTGTTTAACTGACTTTTTTGTTTAAACTATGCCCCAAAGCTCAGTGTTCACCTGAGTAGTTGGTGATGATTGCCTGCAGCCATGTGCATGACTAAGGAAAATGTCGGTTCATCCAAGGATAGCACAACTACCAGTTTGGTAGCTTTTCATGTTGCTCCATTAGCTCGGTGCTTCTCAAATATTCTCTGGTATGCCCCCTAGGAAGAAGAAATCATTTTAAATATATAGAGTATAACTTGTCTATGAAATTGTAATAAGTACACCTCTGCATAACATTGTATCCTTATGACATCAAAGAAAACAAAATAGAAAGAAATATAGATCAACTAACAACATAGAATAACTAAATAGGAAATGGGTTATACTTGTATAGCGCTTTTCTACCTCCAAGGTACTCAAAGCGCTTTGACACTATTTCCACATTCACCCATTCACACACACATTCACACACTGATGGCGGGAGCTGCCGTGCAAGGCCCTAACCACCACCCATCAGGAGCAAGGGTGAAGTGTCTTGCTCAAGGACACAACGGACGTGACGAAGTTGGTAGAAGGTGGGGCTCAAACCAGGAACCCTCAGGTTGCTGGCACGGCCACTCTCCCAACTGCGCCACGTCGTTCCCCATACGGCGTACAATGTAAATAGTCATTTTTATGACTATTTACATTGTAGATTGTCACATCAAAACTATGAATGAACACGTGGAGTTATGTACTTAACAAAAAAAGGGGAAATAACTGAAAACATGTTTTATATTCTAGTTTCTTCAAAATGTTTTGTAGTGTTTTTGAAGCAGCGTTCGAAACACGATGCTGCATGATACTGATAAAGCATGGTCCCCCGGGTCACACGGGCCCCCCTCCCTGGTATCACTCCAAGCCCGCTCTTCTGTTTGCATTAGCCTGATAACATCTTTAAGCAGATTTCGGGCCACTTTTTTTTGTGAACAATGACTATGATTTAATAATAATAATAATAATAATAGATTTTATTTGTAAAAGCACTTTACATTGAGCAAACAACCTCAAAGTGCTACAGTGCATTTAAAAAATTAAAAATAAAATAAAAATGTATCTCATTTGTGACTGGTGTGGTCCCATTTGAGTTACCTCACGCTGCTGTGAGTGACGAAGCTCTTAACTCAAAAATCAATTTAATTAGTGCTTGCCTTTCCACCCCCAGGACAGCCCTTTTAAATTACAAAACAAAATTTTAAATAACAAATATTGTATGAAAAACAATACAACAGATTGTAATTCTGACAACTACAGTCATTTTATAAAATAAATTAATAATAAAGCACAGCATTTACTTTGGGGAGTGGACTTCTACGATATCTCCTTCCAGTTGCTTCTTTGTCAAACACACCATCAGCAGTTTCTCCATATTTTCATTGATAAATGTCCACTACTTAGGCTGCCGTTAGACTCATTCTGCTCCAGTATGGTGCAGAGCAGTGACATGCTCGTATTGCTACGCCTACTTGGCAACACACTTTTCATGTTTTTGATTATTTATTTTTTTAATTCAATTAATATCATCCACTTCTTCTTCTCAGCACTGTCCTTCATAGTCACTTTCTTCCTTCCCAAGGTTCAAAAATTAAGTGATGTCAATATGTAGCTACAAGACAATGCTATGGAGTGATACCAGTGTGGTTTACAGCTCACATTATAAACAGTAAGGTGTCATTTATGTACCGTATTTTCCAGACCATAAGGCGCACCGGATTATAAGATGCACTGCTGATGAGTGGCCCTATTCGGTTCTATTTTCATACATAAGGCGCACCGGATTATAAGGTGCATATATTGCTGGGTATTGTGGCCAAACAGCTCAATTTTTGTGTCATCTGACATCACATTGACAAAGATAAGACCTTCTAGAGGAAAGTTCTGTGGTCAGATTAAACAAAAATGGAGCTGTTTGGCCACAATACCCAGCAATATGTTTGGAGGAGAAAAGGTAAGGCCTTTAATCCCAGGATCACTATACCTACCGTCAAGCATGGTGGTGGTAGTGTTATGCTCTGGGCCTGTTTTGCTGCCAATGGAACTGGTGCTTTAAATGGGACAATGAAAAAGGAGGATTACCGTATTTTTCGGACTATAAATCACAGTTTTTTTCATAGTTTGGCCGGGGGTGCGACTTATACTCAGAAGCGACTTATGTGTGAAATTATTAACACATTACCGTAAAATATCAAATAATATTATTTAGCTAATTCACGTAAGAGACTAGACGTATAAGATTTCATGGGATTTAGCGATTAGGAGTGACAGATTGTTTGGTAAACGTATAGCATGTTCTATATGTTATAGTTATTTGAATGACTCTTACCATAATATGTTACGTTAACATAACAGGCACGTTCTCAGTTGGTTATTTATGCCTCATATAACGTACACTTATTCAGCCTGTTGTTCACTATTCTTTATTTATTTTAAATTGCCTTTCAAATGTCTATTCTTGGTGTTGGCTTTTATCAAATAAATTTCCCCAAAAAATGCGACTTATACTCCAGTGCGACTTATATGTGTTTTCATCTTTATTATGCATTTTCGGCAGGTGCGACTTATACTCCGGAGCGATTTATACTCCGAAAAATACGGTACCTCCAAATTCTTCAGGACAAGCTAAAATCATCAGCTTGGAGATTGGGTCTTGGGCGCAGTTGGGCGTTCCAACAGGACAATGACCCCAAACACACGTCAAAAGTGGTAAAGGAATGGCTAAATCAGGCTAGAAGGAAGGTTTTAGAATGGCCTTCCCAAAGTCCTGACTTAAACGTGTGGACAATGCTGAAGAAACAAGTCCATGTCAGAAAACCAACACATTCAGCTGAACTGCACCAATTTAGTCAAAAGGAGTGGTCAAAAATTCAAGCAGAAGCTTGTGGATGGCTACCAAAAGCGCCTTATTGCAGTGAAACTTGCCAAGGGACATGTAAGCAAATATTAACATTGCTGTATGTATACTTTTGACCCAGCAGATTTGCTCACATTTTCAGTAGACCCATAATAAATTCATAAAAGAAGCAAACTTCATGAATATTTTTTGTGACCCAACAAGTATGTGCTCCAATCACTCTATCACAAAAAATAAGAGTTGTAGAAATTATTGGAAACTCAAGACAGCCATGACATTATGTTCTTTACAAGTGTATGTACACTTTTGATCGCGACTGTATGTATATATATATATATATATATATATATATATATATATATATATATATATATATATATATGGTTTCATAATACACCTCATGGTGCAACCTGGACACATCATCAGTGATTCTCCCGGGGTCATAGGGTGTTTCGGGTCTTAATCAAACACCCTCTCCCGGGCGACCCAGCCGAGGGTGATCAGTCCCTTGACTTGTGTCCAGGTAGCGCTCCATGCCACGCGTCCCCCCTCCGACGGTCTGCCCGGGGTTGCGCCGGAGGTGCTTGGAGGTTCCAGGCACTGTGGGGAGTGTCCGGGCCTGGGTCCTCCTCCGTCTCATCAGGGCCGTACAAGGTACTGGCCCTGTGCGTTGCATATATATATATATATATTAGGGGTGTGGGAAAAATCGATTTGAATTCGAATCGCGATTCTCACGTTGTGCGATTCAGAATCGATTCTCTTTTTTTTTTTTAATTGATTTTTTTATTTATTTTTAATTATTTAAAAAAAAAATGTTTTATTTATTTATTTATTTATTTTAAATTAATCAATCCAACAAAACAATACACAGCAATACCATAACAATGCAATTCAATTCCAAAACCAAACCCGACCCAGCAACACTCAGAACTGCAATAAACAGAGCAATTGAGAGGAGACACAAACACGACACAGAACAATCCAAAAGTAGTGAAACAAAAATGAATATTATCAACAACAAAACGTCACTTCCTATCAATGAGAAAGGACGCAAAAGAAAAGGCTCCGCTTTTGCTACCGGAGTTTTTTGTTAAATCTGAAGATTTGGACCACTGATTTGCGATCACAGCCACAGGAGAGTACCCTGGCATCTTCGATCTGATTTTGGTCAGTCGAGAGTCACTGATACGCTGAAATAAGGCGAGTTGGAAGAGCCGTTAGCCTCAAGCCAAAGGCGCCTTGCGCAGTTCAAAGCGGTTGCCTAGCAACCAAAAGCTACGGCGAGTTTACAGCTGTTTTAAAGTGATTCCGACGTCGCAGTGATATAAGTTGACAGGCTGACACCTCAAATTGATCTCTGAACGGCGCAAGATAAGAAATTGTTGGAAAAAACAAGTTAAAGTGCCGCAAGTCGCTAAAGAAGCAACTGCCGTGAAGACACAAGAGGCACTGACGTCAGCGACTGCCGCGATGCCAAAAGTTAAAGGAAAGATTGAAATTCCGAAACGTTCGGGGTCAGCTGATACAGAACACAACTGGGAACAAGATTTGAGGTTGGACACAGGACATGATGGGAATCAAGAAGCGATACTACAAAAACTTAACGAAATGAAAGAAGAAATGAAAGAATATCTGAGAAAAGTAACAACAGAACACAAACAAGATGTGAAAAGTCTGCAGCAAAATATAGAAAATCTGCAATCTCAGAACAACAGAAGAAATAATGAAGCCACTGAAATGGGCAAACAAATGAAGACCCTTCAAGAAGACAACAACATGCTGAGGAACATCATAGATGAAATGGATCAGGACAAACGAATGAATGATATCATCGTGACAGAGTACCGAATTAAACCAAGATCCTATGCGAAAGCTGTGAATAATGAAGGTGAACCAGATGAAATGGATATGGTCTCAGCAGAACAGCAAGTGGTCAACTTTCTGCAATCAAAAGAAATTGACATTAATACCATCGAAACATGCATCCCACTGAACGGAAGAAACAACAACGCCACTCCAGTCGTGCTTGTGAAACTCGTAAACAGAAAATCTAAAATGGCACTGCTGAGACAGGGAAAGAAGCTGAAGGGAACAAATGTGTACATGAATGAGCATCTCACAAAACATAATGCTGGAATCGCCAAGAAAGCACGCGACTTGAGAAAGGAGGGAAAAATCCAGGGAACTTGGAGCGCCAACTGTAAAATCTACATCAAGCTGAATGGAGGTCCAGAAGCAAATGTAATTGTTGTCCATGACATCAAGGACCTGGACAATTTTTAAAGTTGAAACAGCTTCCACAACAACGATGATAATGGACTCTGACAGAAAACAAACACCCAGCATCGACACTACTATGTTCCAAGGGACGACTAAACAAGAGGACCTACATTCAGGATTGCATCCACCTACACCAGGGGTCGGCAACCCAAAATGTTGAAAGAGCCATATTGGACCAAAAATACAAAAACAAATCTGTCTGGAGCCGCAAAAAATTAAAAGCCATATTACATACAGATAGTGTGAATTAAGAGGACTTAAAGGAAACTAAATGAGCTCAAATATAGCTACAAATGAGGCATAATGATGCAATATGTACATATAGCTAGCCTAAATAGCATGTTAGCATGGATTAGCTTGCAGTGACCAAATATGTCTGATTAGCACTCCACACAAGTCAATAACATCAACAAAACTCACCTTTGTGCATTCATGCACGACGTTAAAAGTTTGGTGGACAAAATGAGACAGAAAAAGAAGTGGCATAAAACATATCCTAGAAAGTCGGAGAAAGTTGTACATGTAAACAAACTACGGTGAGTTCAAGGACTGCCAAATTAGTAGGACAAAACGGCGCTCGCCATATACTCGAATCAGTGAAGCATGTTTAATAGGGATGTCCGATTATGGCTTTTTGCTGATATCCGATATTCCGATATTGTCCAACTCTTAATTACCGATACCGATATCAACCGATACCGCTATCAACCGATACCGATATATACAGTCGTGGAATTAACACATTATTATGCCTAATTTGGACAACCATGGTGAAGATAAGGTCCTTTTAAAAAAAAATTATAAAATAAAATAAGATAAATAAATTAAAAACATTTTCTTGAATAAAAAAGAAAGTAAAACAATATAAAAACAGTTACATTGAAACTAGTAATTAATGAAAATGAGTAAAATTAACTGTTAAAGGTTAGTACTATTAGTGGACCAGCAGCACGCACAATCATGTGAGCTTACGGACTGTATCCCTTGCAGACTGTATTGATCTATATTGATATATAATGTAGGAACCAGAATATTAATAACAGAAAGAAACAACCCTTTTGTGTGAATGAGTGTGAATGGGGGAGGGAGGTTTTTTGGGTTGGTTTTGTTGTTTTGTTGTAAGTGTATCTTGTGTTCTTTATGTTGATTTAATAAAAAAAAAAAACAACAACAACAAAAAAACGATACCGATAATAAAAATACCGATACCGATAATCTCCGATATTACATTTTAAAGCTTTTATCGGACATTTCTAATGTTTAATATAAACAGTGTGCTTTATGACAATTAGGGAGGTTTGTGTCATGTTTGTCCTCCTACAGAAACCATATTAAAACAAAAAAAATATTTTTTCCCCCTCATCTTTTTCCATTTTTCATACATTTTTGAAAAAGCTCCAGAGAGCCACTAGGGCGGCGCTAAAGAGCCGCATGCGGCTCTAGAGCCGCGGGTTGCCGACCCCTGACCTACACTTATTGAGATTATTGAAACAACATCAAAGATTGTTGAACAAGAAAATGTGGAACTAAAAAAATTCTGCAACAAAGATCACAAAAACCAGGATTTGGAAAACGATATAGATCCAGATACAAATGCTTTCTCCCACATCAGTAATAATTGTTTTTATTATACAGATGATCAATATAATAGCAACATTACATGTGATAACAAATAGTCAATTATTCATTTTAATAGCAGAAGCTTGTATGCAAATTACAACAACATTAAGAACTTTTTTGGAACACATCAACGAACCCTTCAAAGTGATTGCTGTCACAGAAACATGGATTGATGATAAAAAAGGAATAGATTTTGATCTGGAAGGATATGAACTAAACTACATCAACAGAACCAACAAAAATGGAGGAGGAGTAGCTGTGTACGTGATGAAGAACCTGAACTACAAAGTGGTAAAAAACATGTCATTTGCTATAGATAATATCTTAGAATGTATAACCATTGAAATATGTCAGGAAAAAGGCAAAAACATTTTCATCAGTTGTATATATAGATCACCTAAGTCAAGTATAGAAACATTTGAAGAATGGATCAAGGCTACTTACATGGACAATGGTCAAAGAATAATGTTCTTATGTGGTGACTTTAATATTGACTTATTGAACCCTAACAAGCAAAGGTCTATTGATGACTTCATTGATACAATGTACAGCATCAGTTTATATCCTAAAATCACAAAGCCAAGCAGAATCACAGCACACAGTGCCACGCTTATTGATAATATTCTTACCAATGATTTTGATAATAACACTACAAGTGGTCTACTTATAACCGACGTTAGTGATCATCTGCCAGTTTTTACAATATATGATGGAAACTACAAGAAGAACATGGAAGACAAAAGGACATTTCGAAGACTGTGCACAGAGAAGAGGATGATTGCCTTCAAAATTGAGCTACAAAAGCAAGATTGGGACAATGTGTACAATGAAAAAGAGGTTGATGAAGCATATGAGCATTTCTTAAACAAGTTCATAATACTTTATGACAAACATTGTCCATGGATACAACTCAGTAATAAACAGAGAAAGAATAATCAACCATGAATGACAAAAGGATTAAAAAATGCTTGTAAGAAGAAGAATTCACTATATAGAAAATTTATAGCACAAAGAACTACAGAGGCAGAAATTAAGTACAAAAAGTATAAAAACAAGTTAACAGACATACTACGATCATGTAGAAAAGAATATTACAGTGAATTATTGGACAGGAACAAAACTAACATGAGAGCCACATGGGGCATCCTTAATAGCATTATTAAAAATGGAACTAAGAGGGACTACCCCCAATACTTCTTAGACGGAAATAAAAAAAAATGACAACATAAAGGAAGTGGTTGAAAGCTTCAATAATTATTTTGTAAATATTGGACCAAAATTGGAAGAAAGGATTCCAGACCCTGTTTCAATTGAGGACTATAATGATACCATAGAGCGAAATCCCAACTCCATGTTCCTCAGTAATGTGACACAGGAGGAAATAGTTACAATCGTGAGAAAATGTAAATCTAAGACTTCAACTGATTGTAACGGAATTGATATGGAAACGATAAAAAAGGTTATAGAAGAGATCTCAGGACCATTAATGTATATGAGTAACCTATCATTTCAAACAGGTAAATTTCCAAACAAAATGGAAATAGCTAAAGTTGCACCAATTTATAAGACTGGAGACAAACATCAATTTACAAATTATAGACCTGTTTCTTTACTTCCACAATTTTCTAAAATCATTGAAAAACTGTTCAATAACAGATTAGAGAGTTTCATAAATAAAAATAGAATACTCGAAGAGAACCAATATGGATACAGAGCTGATGTTTCAACTTCAATGGCTTTAATTGAAATTACAGAAGAAATTACCAATGCAATAGATAGTAAAAAATGTGCAGCAGCAGTGTTCATGGATCTAACTAAAGCATTTGACACAATTAATCACAATATTTTAATCAAAAAACTAGAACGATATGGCATCAGAGGGTTAGTCTTAAACTGGATAACAAGTTATCTAACGAACAGGAAACACTACGTGAAGCTAGGCGAACACACGTCTACAACGTTAAATATATCCTGTGGTGTACCTCAGGGATCAATACTAGGACCTAAATTATTCAATCTCTATATAAATGACATTTGTAAAGTTACAAAAGATTTAAAGTTAGTACTATTTGCGGATGATACAACAGCGTTTTGTTCAGGACAGAACACACAGGAGATAATACAAATAATAACAGAAGAAATTAACAAATTAAAAAGATGGTTTGATAAAAACAGACTATCGTTGAATCTCAGTAAAACTAAAATAATGCTATTTGGTAACAGTAGAAGAGAAAGTCAAACACAAATACAAATAGACGGAAAAGTAATTGAAAGAGTAAATGAAACCAAATTTCTAGGTATAATGATTGATGATAAATTGAACTGGAAATCTCACGTAAAAAATATACAACATAAAGTAGCAAGAAACACGTCAATAATGAATAAAGCAAAACATGTTCTAGACAAGAAATCACTTCATATTCTCTACTGCTCACTAGTGTTACCATATCTGAGTTACTGTGTAGAAATATGGGGAAATAATTACAAAAGTACACTTCATTCATTAACTGTGTTACAAAAAAGATCAGTTAGAATAATACATAATGTTGGATATAGAGAACATACAAATCCTTTATTTATTGAGTCAAAGATACTGAAATTCCACGACATAGTGAATTTGCAAACAGCTAAAATTATACACAAAGCAAACTATAACCTGCTACCCAAGAATATACAACAATTCTTCTCAAAAAAAGAGGAGAAATATATTCTTAGAGAAAAATGTAATTTAAAACATTTGTACGCACGTACAACACTTAAGACCTTCAGCATATCAGTATGTGGAATTAAATTATGGAATGGATTAAGCAAAGCAATCAAACAATGTACTAATATGATCCACTTCAAGAAACTCTTCAAACTTAAAGTGTTTACAAAGTACAAAGAAGAAGAACCATGATAAACATTCTGAATTTACATTCATCCATTCTTTCACTCTCAAAATAATCTTACTTATCTCATCATATGAAATGTAACTTACGTCACCAATTATTATTTATCTATTTATTTTGATTGTGATTACTTATGGAGTACATTGTGAATAAATTGAGAGCAGGAAATGAACAAAAAAGTTTAGCAACTGTTATGTAAAAGAAAAGGTGTAGGATTAAATAAGCTCAGCTTCTTCCTACTCCTTTTCGAACATGTTGAAAAGAGAAACTGGAAATTGTGATGTATCATGTTGTATGCTTGCATGTTCGAAATAAACTCAAACTCAAACTCAAACTCAACAACAGTATCAATATTAGTTACAATTTCAACATAGCAGTGATTAAAAATCCCTCATTGACATTATCATTAGACATTTATAAAAAAAAAAAAAGCAACAACAATAGTGTCACAGTGGCTTACACTTGCATCGCATCTCATAAGCTGGACAACACACTGTGTCCAATATTTTCACAAAGATAAAATAAGTCATATTTTTGGTTCTTTTAATAGTTGAAACAAATTTACATAATTGCAATCAGTTGATAAAATATTGTCCTTTACAATTATAAAAGCGTTTTACAAAAATCTACTACTCTGCTTGCATGTCAGCAGACTGGGGTAGATCCTGCTGAAATCCTATGTATTGAATGAATAGAGAATCCTTTTGAATAGGGAAACAATCGTTGTTGAATTGGAAAAAAATTCATTTTGAATCGAATCGTGACCCCAAGAATCGATATTGAATCGAATCGTGGGACACCCAAAGATATATATATATATATATATATATATATATATATATATATATATATATATATATATATATATATATATATATATATATATATATATATATATATATGTATATGTATGTATGTATGTATGTATATATATATATATATATATATATATATATATATATATATATATATATATGTATGTATGTATGTATGTATGTATGTATGTATATATATATATATATATATATATATATATATATATATATATATGTATGTATGTATGTATGTATATATATATATATACATATATATATATACATACATATATACATATATATATATATATATATATATATATATATATATATATATATATATATATATATATATATATATATATACCTGTGTATATATATATATATATATATATATATATATATATATATATATATATATATATATATATATACACTAACGTTCAAAAGTTTGGGGTCACATTGAAATGTCCTTATTTTTGAAGGAAAAGCACTGTACTTTTCAATGAAGATAACTTTAAACTAGTCTTAACTTTAAAGAAATACACTCTATACATTGCTAATGTGGTAAATGACTATTCTAGCTGCAAATGTCTGGTTTTTGGTGCAATATCTACATAGGTGTATAGAGGCCCATTTCCAGCAACTATCACTCCAGTGTTCTAATGGTACATGGTGTTTGCTCATTGGCTCAAAAGGCTAATTGATGATTAGAAAACCCTTGTGCAATCATGTTCACACATCTGAAAACAGTTTAGCTCGTTACAGAAGCTACAAAACTGACCTTCCTTTGAGCAGATTGAGTTTCTGGAGCATCACATTTGTGGGGTCAATTAAACGCTCAAAATGGCCAGAAAAAGAAAACTTTCATCTGAAACTCGACAGTCTATTCTTGTTCTTAGAAATGAAGGCTATTCCACAAAATTGTTTGGGTGACCCCAAACTTTTGAACGGTAGTGTATATATATACGTGAAAAAATATGTACAAACAATGTCCGTTTGGGTTTCAAATAGGTCAACAACCAAGTACATTATGAACCAGAGGCGTCGTGATAAGTGGGTTCCACTGTACATTATACACAATCAGTTCTTGAGTGAATATTGTCCTACGTCAAATCAAGAATGCTATTCATTTATAAGATGACCAACGTAGGTCATAGGTCAATGAGTATGGCTATATTTCTGATCAGTGCTCTACTCTACCAGTTATGGATTTCAAACGTTCATAGATTTGTATCAATGAAGAACCTTTTAAAGGACACTTGACTGACTGCCCTTCTGTTGAAGTAACCTTCTGGCTGTACATGTTGTCTTTGGTTCCTGGTTAGAATATGCCAGCAAGGGATCTCTCTACGACTACCTGTCCTGTGCTGAGAGTGAAGAGATGGACATAAGCCACATTATGACCTGGGCTACAGAGATTGCCAGAGGTGAGACAGGACAGTCACATGACAATATCTAACACTGAATATGCATTACATCATTGACGGATGAGTGCATTTTTATTTTTTAATTTTTTATGAAGACCTTTGTTTGACATTTTGGAGGAAGCCTTTTTGACTCCATGATTGATACCTTGCTCTATATTTTTCCTTTAGGGATGCACTATTTGCACTCAGAGGCCCCAATTAAAGTGATCCACAGAGACCTGAAGTCAAGGAATGGTAAGAAAACTACTGCCTGCCTCCATAATACCTCAACTTTACACTAGTTAGTACCTCGGTTTTTCTACGTCCCACTTTTTGTCTTGTTTGATTTTCGTCATGACAATTGACATGAAAAGTTTGAACGATTGAACTTCTTTATTGTCTCTGCTTAGGTGAGACAATAAAACACAGTTTATCAGCACCTTAGGTAGCAGTGGCATTATTTAAACATAACAAGAGATAATAGCTCTAGAGCACATATTAAAAGTATGCACTATAAAAAGTAAGTGGTATAAACAGTAGTATATACAGTATATACTGTAAAAGTTATATCTATCACTTAGCCCTAGTTTGACTTGTCAGTTGGATAAAGAAAAAGAAGATGCTTAGTCACTACAATGCCGGACTCGCGCAAAGCCCTTCCCGTAAAAATTGACCATATATAGATAATCCGCTGACGTCGCTGTCAGGTTCAAACACTGATGACATCTATTAAACAGACAAGAAGCAAGGAATCATGCAGAGACAGAGTTCAATTTAGCTCAATGAGGAGAGACGTTTTGGCCTGTACTCTTAGTTACAGTTCCAACCTACGCTCTAAGGTAACAGTCCCACGTGCTCCTCTATTTATTTGGGAGGTCCCTGGTTACATCACTGAGGCTGCCTCTGAAGGAAGGGGGGTAATCTCAGCAGCCCCACTTAAACACAATATATGACTATTCATGAAATGCAAATGTGCTGACACTCGTGATATTGCCCTGTCTCTGCTTTGTCTGCGTCACGGCACTCGATGTTCGCCCTTGGCAGTCAGCAGGCCGGGTCTGGACACAAACACTGATACGAGACGATGTCCCTTTGCACAGATAGAAAAGTACAACTTCGGCACAATTGATAATAACTATAGCAACGGCCTTTAAGCATAAGAGTTGTGTGATTATTCTAACAGTCACAAAAGGTAAAAACATCACACCAGGGCCAAATTCCAAACAGCTTGTTTGGAAGAAGTAAATTGTTTTATAAATATCTCCGCAAAGCCTCCCCGGTTTAATTTCAACTTTTTTGGGACTTATGAAGATCCCAAATACACAACAGCAGGAACCAACATGTAAGAAAAGTTGGTTTTGCATAATAGGGGCCCTTTATAAGCTCATTCGTCTGCCAAATTGTTATCATTTCATATCGCATTTTGTCTGCACTGCGCAACAATGATGTGAAACTAAAATTATTCTTTATAAAATGGGCTTCAGATTAATATTTTTGGGTGTTTGGAACAGATTTATAATTTTTTATAGAATTTTTTTGATTTTTGTACGATTCGGTCTGTCTGTCCTTTTTGAACAGATTACCAATAAAAACCGACGTACTTCCAATGACATCCAATGTGGACTTAAAATGTCAAAAAGATGCTGAGTTATGATTGACACTGTCATTTAACAAAGTGTTTATTATTGTAGCTTGGAGTAGTTAAGAAATGCACGGCATCACACTGACAGGGATTTTTGCATTCGAGCAAAACACTGTTTTAATTTGATCTTATTGGATTCGTCTGGCGTTCTTATTTTTGGTGCATTTTTGGCCTAATTGTGCAGAAAAAATGTGATCTTATTTCAAAAGTTCATTTCAGACTTAAATTAGAGGCTCAGGAAGGTTTTGCATCATTTACCGAGTAAGCCTATTATATCTAACTTTTTGACAATTTTTCACATTTTATGAGATAGTGAAGTTTTTTTTTTTTTGGGGGGGGGGGGGAGTTTATTAGCTGTAAGTATTATAATCTGTTGGTGAACCCCAAGATGCAAAGATGTCAGGTGTAGCGCAGGAAAACATTACTTTAATGTCTAAAGGAAATGCAACGAAAAAAGGAACCAGGATAACAGGAGCCAGCAAACAGTATACCAGGAAACCAATCATCAAGCCCTGACTGGTGGCTGAGGCAGGCATAAATAGCAGCCAGCTGATTGACAACAAGTGTGGCCAGTCTGCCAATCAGCAGCAGGTGAGGGGAAACAGCGCTCAGGGAGACAAGCAGGAAATGGAACCAAAATAAGAGCGCTGACAGGAAATAAACACCAACCAAGGAAACCCAACCCGATGTGAATGTGACAGATCGTCACAGTAAGCTAAAAAATAATTAAGAAACTAAGACATACATTACTGAATTATTCTCCTTTGTGTGTAGTTAAGCTATAAAATATTTCACTTTTTTAATTAAACTTCTGAAGTTATTTTAAATAGATCTTATTTATTGAGATTGATGGATGTAAATGAACTGGAACTTTTAACACAGAGATAATGTGATTTGTCTTTCAGTTGTCATCACAGCAGACAAAGTCCTGAAGGTGGGTAGAGTTGTTTTTTTTCTCAAAATATGCAACTGTATTTTCTTGCTGAAATTTGCAGGCCTTAGGAGTGAGCATGAGTTCTGCTGCCTTAATGTATGTATAACAGAGGGCCACGTCACAGTTACAGTATGTTTGGCCGCTTCTAGTGAATACTATTATTACTCAATTGTTTTATGAATTTTATTAGTAGATTTCTTTTAAACTAAAATGTAAATAAAATATGGTAAGTTGCAATCATTTCACCTCAAAATGTAGTTTATTTTACTGTAAATGGAAAATCATTATTGCTGTTTTTATGGTAAAAAAAAAAAGGCAGCTCAGTTGCCGGAATTTTACTGTAAAAAGTACATTTGTTTTTTTTACAATTTTACAGTAACATTTTGGCACCTGAGCTGCCAGTTTTTTAGTTGTTTTTTTTTTACCGCAAATCAACAACTGTAGAGTTTTCGGTGTATCACTGTAAATGCCAAAACGGTACCACAGTTTATTACAGTAAAAAAGTTGTTTTCATTTAGAGAAAAATTCTGTTAAAACCACAGTAAATTTCACAATTTGACCATGAAATCTATTGCTACGTTTACATTGCACAATTTGATGGATAACTTGCTTTGAAATCATTATTAGTAGTATTTATTTCTATTTAAAAATGGTTTGAATGTTTGATAATATATTTTTGCATAATTAGACTATTTAAGTTAACATCATTTAACATCATCGGGGCGGTGTGGCGAAGTTGGTAGAGTGGCCGTGCCAGCAATCGGAGGGTTGCTGGTTACTGGGGTTCAATCCCCACCTTCTACCATCCTAGTCACGTCCGTTGTGTCCTCGGGCAAGACACTTCACCCTTGCTCCTGATGGCTGCTGGTTAGCGCCTTGCATGGCAGCTCCCGCCATCAGTGTGTGATTGGGTGAATGTGGAAATACTGTCAAAGCGCTTTGAGTACCTTGAAGGTAGAAAAGCGCTATACAAGTATAACCCATTTATCATTTATCATTATCATTTAATAATAATAATAATAATGGATTAGATTTTATATCGCGCTTTTCTATTATTAGATACTCAAAGCGCTCACAATGAAGTGGGAACCCATCATTCATTCACACCTAGTGGTGGTAAGCTACAATTGTAGGTAGACTGGGGTAGACTGACGGAAGTGAGGCTGCCAGTTTGCGCCTACAGCCCCTCCGACCACCACCTATCATTCATTCATCATTCATTCACCAGTGTGAGCGGCACCGGGGGCAAGGGTGAAGTGTCATGACCAAGGACACAACGGCAGCGATTTGGATGTCAAGAGGCGGGGAGCGAACCTGCAACCCTCAGGTTTCTGGCACGGCCGCTCTACCCACTACGCCATACCGCCCCTAACATTTGCGATTACATTGAGTACATTTATGTTTTTTCTCCCAAAATAGAAATAAATAATACATTTAATAAGAAAAGTTACAGTACTCTATTGATACATATTATTTTCCAGGCTTTCGAGGTTCAAATAAAATGAAGTGGGGGGGCCACATCTGGCCCCCAGCCCTTGTGATGTACAATAAGTGGACACATAAAGGGATCAAACCAGGGCCGCCCCCCGCCCTATAAACATTTTGCCTGAAGAAGTCAATTAATGAATGACAGGGCGCTTCATATTCAATTTTACTTAATTTTTACGTATTGTAAAATTCCACAGAAAATAGCATCTCTCTTAAGGCAAAGGGGCCGATTTTGAAAGGCATTGAAACATTTCTGTTTCAATTATGTTAAAAACATTTTTTGCACTAAAAAAAATAAATGATTGTACAATTTATTTCACATGAATTGGTTTTAGTACAAAACATGCTTCAAATGAAATTTTGATGTAAAAATTGTTTCACCTAAATAAAAAAGTGCGGAAAAAGATTGTAATGAGGAAGTGGGGCCCCAAATAAGATTTTGCTTAGGGCCTCAAACTAGCCATGGGTCAAACTGTTATGGTTTGATTACAAAGCAACCGTGTGGTTTATTTGTCAGAAAAATACAGACTCGGGGTGTCAAATTGACACGATTTAGATCTACTAAGATCCAAATACAATACCAGGTGCTAAACAGCGTGTACTATTAGTGGATGTGTTGTGTGTGATCTACTAACATTGCACGTGCAATCGAAAAGCCCACCGCCTTATTTAAATGAGGCTTTAGCGTGTACTATCGGGGGCTTTCACCAAGGAGAGACTCTCATTTACTGCACATTCATGTTGTCATACTCCTACCTGTCACCTTTTGCTATGTTTTGAAACAAGCAGCAGACATGTTCCACTTTTTATGGGCATTTCAGAAGCAGTCCTGCGGTGCATTTACAATGGAAACCACTTTTTTGTATTTGCACACTGAAGGTGCACTCATGGGAGAGGCTGTGGCACTAACTGCGAATGTGAAGAAGAATAGGCAAGAAAATGCACAGTGCAAAAAGTTTTTTTTACATAGTAGATACGTATAATAATATATCTTCTATAGGAAAAAAATGAATGTCATTCAAAAAAAACACATCAAACAGATTTGTTTTATTTCGCTTTTTAAGTCATCCAGCAGCTATAAAATTATATAAAATGATATGGTTAATAGACACAATGTCAAATGTTTTATTTTTGACAGTCCATATATGTTGACAAACGTACGTAGGATGTACAGTACAGGCCAAAAGTTTGGACATACCTTCTCATTCAATGCGTTTTCTTTATTTTCATGACTATTTTCATTGTAGATTGTCACATCAAAACTATGAATGAACACATGTGGAGTTATGTATTTAACAAAAAAAGGTGAAATAACTGAAAACATGTTTTATATTCTAGTTTCTTCAAAATAGCCACCCTTTGCTCTGATTACTGCTATGCACACTCTTGGCATTCTCTCCATGAGCTTCAAGAGGTAGTCACCTGAAATGGTTTTCACTCCACAGGTGTGCTTGAAGCTCATCAGGAGAATACCAAGAGTGTGCAAAGCAGTAATCGGAGTAAAGGGTGGCTATTTTGAAGAAACTAGAATATAAAACATGTTTTTAGTTATTTCACCTTTTTTTGTTAAATAAAAAACTCCACATGTGTTCATTTATAGTTTTGATGTGACAATCTACAATGTAAATAGTCATGGAAATGACTATTTACATTGTGCGGTTGGGAGAGTGGCCGAGAGTGACCTTCTACCAACCTGGTCACGTCCGTTGTGTCCTTGAGCAAGACACTTCACCCTTGCTCCTGATGGGTGCTGGTTAGCACCTTGCATGGCAGCTCCCGCCATCAGTGTGTGAATGTGTGTGTGAATGGGTGAATGTGGAAATAGTGTCAAAGCGCTTTGAGTGCCTTGAAGGTAGAAAAGCGCTATACAAGTATAACCCATTTATCATTTATCATAAATAAAGAAGACACATTGAATGTACTGTATGTAACTGTCAGTTTGCACATAATTTTCAGACGTTCTAAATAAAGACGCAAAATAACGTTTGCAGTTAAGTTTTGTCTAGATAAATCAAACTGTGTGCGCAGTATATTTATATTTGCATTTTCTCCTCCCAGTTGTGACGATCAGTATGTTTGTGCATATCCACGCAGACAGACACGCTAAATGGATTGCACTCCTTGTTCTGCTCAGTCATAGACACAATCCTCTCTGCACACCTTTAGTAGATCAGCTTTGCGTGTGCTATTAAGTTTGCACGTGTTTTAGTACATGCTAGCCTTTAGTAGATCAGGGGCCGTACTTATCAAGCTTCTTAGAATTACTCCTAAGAAGTCTGCTAAGAGTTGACTTAAGAGTAAATAAATTATTCGCTGAAAGCTGCACTTAAAAGTTAGTTATCAAGCGTCTTACTCACACTTTCAGCGAAGTGTAGGACTGAATCTAAGTGTCACACTCAGAGCTGAATTACGACATTACTATGTGCCGTAAACGGAATTTTAGGTGACGTCATTTTTGTGTCCATAGAAATGACCAATCACGGAAGGGAATCCGTTGTCTAAGAATAAAGAAATATCTTGGAAATATTTAAGTGGACAATTGGAGTGTATATTTTGACAATAAACTACAAAATAATACAAAACAAACTAGTCCCCGCCGGCACTCACGCTACCGCTCCCTCTCTTCTATCGCCCACACACTCACTGACGTCACTCACCTCACGGCCACACACATACGCTACTGTCATAACATTTTCTTTCCAATTCATTAATTAGGCAACTAATTTGAAACTGGTGTGGGTGGCTCTATATATACTAGCCCACTGCAGACACATGCAGAAATCAACAAGGAATCGAAAAGTATTAAATCTGTGACAAAAATAATATCCGCTCTGTCTAAACGATACCGTTTGATCAGCTGCTCGTCATCAAAAAAAAAAAAACATTGTTCCGTTCCCTGAACGTTCGCGCATGTCTCTCTCGCCTCAGTGCCATCCCCTGCTGGCAACTCCTAACCACTTAAGACACCTCTGAAGGTCTCTTAAATATCGTGGAGAGTAGGAGTGATTCTTAGACTTAAGAACGTTGATAAAAAGCTTTTATTCTTAAGTTTGAGAGTAGGACTACATTTCGCAAATTCTCAGGACTTAAGTGTAAAATGGCACTCTAAGAAGCTTGATAAGTACGGCCCCAGGTCCTCTGTAAGCAGCCCACTCATTAGCGTTATCCAAGCAGTGATAGCCAGTAAGTCTGTCAACTCTAGCACAGCTCTTAAGGCAAGTAAGGTCTTCGTCTTATATTCAGACACTGAACAACTTAGTGGTGCGCCGCGAATTCTGCCCGGCAACAAGCGGTGCAGCAAAAAGTATTTTCTGACTCATTTTTGTCTTTTTCCAGATCTGTGATTTTGGGGCCTCCAAGTTTCTGACCCACACGACTCACATGTCTCTAGTGGGTACCTTTCCATGGATGGCGCCCGAGGTCATCCAGAGTCTGCCCGTGTCTGAGACCTGTGACACCTTCTCCTACGCTGTGGTGAGTGGCGGCGACCACAGTTAGGGAAAGTCACATGATCTAAGTCATCTTCACACACAGCCATTTTCAAACACTTACTGTATGCAGCCTTGTTGTAGAGAAGAGCTGGGCAAATATTTGGACTCAGGGGCCACATTGAGAGAAAACAATGTGTCTAGGGGGGCCAATGTGTATGTGTGTATAAATGATATATACTGTAAAAATCTGCTGTACAGTATGTGTGTTTGGGTCCCTTTTTTCCAGGAACACTAATACCAAAAGTCACAATGTCCCATAGAGTTATTTAAAAGTCATGACAGACCACCTAAAAAAAACGGAATGGAATTTTATAGTTTTTTACTGAATGGGACACCCAAATTGTACAAACCCCGTTTCCATATGAGTTGGGAAATTGTGTTAGATGTAAATATAAATGGAATACAATGATTTGCAAATCCTTTTCAACCCATATTCAATTGAATGCACTACAAAGACAAGATATTTGATGTTCAAACTCATAAACTTAATTTTTTTTTTTGCAAATAATCATTAATTTAGAATTTCATGGCTGCAACACGTGTCAAAGTAGTTGGGAAAGGGCATGTTCACCACTGTGTTACATGGCCTTTCCTTTTAACAACACTCAGTAAACGTTTGGGAACTGAGGAGACACAATTTTTAAGCTTCTCACGTGGAATTCTTTCCCATTCTTGCTTGATGTACAGCTTAAGTTGTTCAACAGTCCGGGGGTCTCCGTTGTGGTATTTTAGGCTTCATAATGCACCACACATTTTCAATGGGAGACAGGTCTGGACTACAGGCAGGCCAGTCTAGTACCTGCACTCTTTTATTATGAAGCCACGTTGATGTAACACGTGGCTTGGCATTGTCTTGCTGAAATAAGCAGGGGCGTCCATGGTAACATTGCTTGGATGGCAACATATGTTGCTCCAAAACCTGTATTACCTTTCTGCATAAATGGTGCCTTCACAGATGTGTAAGTTACCCATGTCTTGGTTCTTTTCCTCTTTGGTCCGGAGGACACGACGTCCACAGTTTCCAAAAAAAATTTAAAATGTGGACTCGTCAGACCACAGAACACTTTTCCACTTTGTATCAGTCCATCTTAGATGACCCAGTGAAGCCGACTGCGTTTCTGGGTGTTGTTGATAAACGGTTTTCGCCTTGCATAGGAGAGTTTTAACTTGCACTTACAGATGTAGCGACCAACTGTAGTTACTGACAGTGGGTTTCTGAAGTGTTCCTGAGCCCATGTGGTGATATCCTTTACACACTGATGTCGCTTGTTGATGCATTACAGCCTGAGGGATCGAAGATCACGGACTTAGCTGCTTACATGCAGTGATTTCTCCAGATTCTCTGAACTCTTTGATGATATTACGGACCGTAGATGGTGAAATCCCTAAATTCCTTGCAATAGCTGGTTGAGAAAGGTTTTTCTTAAACTGTTCAACAATTTGCTCACGCATTTGTTGACAAAGTGGTGACCTTAGCCCCATCCTTGTTTGTGAATGACTGAGCATTTCATGGAATCTACTTTTATACCCAATCATGGCACCCACCTGTTCCCAATTTGCCTGTTCACCTGTGGGATGTTCCAAATAAGTGTTTGATGAGCATTCCTCAACTTTATCAGTATTTATTGCCACCTTTCCCAACTTCTTTGTCATGTGTTGCTGGCATCAAATTCTAAAGTTAATGATTATTTGCAAAAAAAAAATGTTTATCAGTTTGAACTTCAAATATATTGTCTTTGTAGCATATTCAACTGAATATGGGTTGAAAATGATTTGCAAATCATTGTATTCCGTTTATATATTTACATCTAACACAATTTCCCAACTCATATGGAAACGGGGTTTGTACTTGAAAATAAAGAAAGTGGGATTTACAATATTAACTATGAACAATAAAACACTGATGTGATGAACATGATGTGTTGTTGTTGAGTGTCGGTGTTGTCTAGAGCTCTGCAGAGTAACCGTGTAATACTCTTCCATTACATTAGGTGGCAGCCGTTAGCTAATTGCTTTGTAGATGTCGGAAACAGCGGGAGGCAGTGTCCAGGTAAAAAGGTGTCTAATTCTTAAACCAAAAGTAAACAAAAGGTGAGTGCCCCTAAGAAAAGGGATTTAAGCTTAGGGAAGGCTATGCAGAACAAAACTAAAACTGAACTGGCTACAAAGTAAACAAAAACAGAATGCTGGATGACAGCAAAGACGGCGTCCACAAAGTACATCCGAACATGACATGACAATCAACAATGTCCCCACAGAGAAGGATAAAAACAACTGAAATATTCTTGATTGCTAAAACAAAGTAGATGCCGGAAATATCGCTCAAAGGAAGACATGAAACTGCTACAGGAAAACACCAAAAAAAGAGGAAAAGCCACCAAAATAGGAGTGCAAGACAAGAACTAAAACACTACACAGGAAAACAGCAAAAAACTCAAAATAAGTCAGGGGGTGATGTGACAGGTGGTGACAGTACACCTACTTTGAGACAAGAGCTATATTGATGCATGCTTGGTTATAGTTTAAAGTCATATCCAACAATTGCGACAACGACTTTTTACTGTCAACAGAGTTTCGTTTTTTAATGATTTCTGCTGGTGGTGTGCCTTCGTTTTTTGCGTTGAAAAAATGCGCCTTGGCTCCAAAACATTTGAAAAACACTGTTTTAGTGAATGGGACACCCACAATGTACATAAAAATAAAGAAAGTGGGATTTACAATATTAACTATGAGCAATAAAACGCTGAATATTAATAACGTATGAACATCTTTTACTTCTCAGACCAGCTCCTCCATAGTTGTGTATCTTTTACAATCAAGCTAAACACAACAAAATTGTAACAAAGAGCAAAATATGAATGCAAAGTGTAATAAACACCTAGAATATGATATATTATCACTTTTATGCAGAAATTTGTTGTAAAAAAATGTGCTTCCGCATCTGTTCCTGGCTCATGTGTTTGGGACTGGCTGCTCTGCTTTGTTCCTGGTCTGAGCTGCTGTGACCTAGATTACCCTAATAACTCCTGTAACACCCAAAAGTGCAGATTTCAACCATTGAAATACTTTCTATAGTTCAAGACGTACGCTCATTTAAAAACATCACTGCACATCATAATGGCAAATACACTTTTGATGTTAAAGGTCTAAAAAAATGATGTAGAACGTCAGGCGGGCCGGATTGAAAATCTTAATGGGCCACATGTGGTCCGCGGGCCCTATTTTGCCCAGGTCTGGTGTAGAGACATGTGCAAACTCGTTGTAAATTGTTCTAATACACGTATAATCTGATCAATTAGTATTATATACATTGCTGACATGTTGGAGGGAAACAATGCATACTAAATACGATGGCTTAATTATACCTGTGACACTAACTAGGTTTTTAACCTTTTTCATGTTGCTTTTAAGATTTCGGCAGCCCAAAATGTTCTTCTCTACAAGGACACTTGATGCATTCATGACTAAAAAGCATTTATGTATTTCCAACATCAGCTGCAATGTTGACCTTTGTAGAAGTGCTCCATCTTTGTAACACCTTGTCTCTTCTTCAAAATACTGCGCTTGCTATCTCTATTGAGTGCGGAAAATATGTTTGGTTTTAAAGTGGGTCTTCGCTTTATTTAATATTCTAATGGTGTCATCAGTTCCATTAAAACAATGTTTCTTTACATTGGTTTGACATTACTTACCGCAGGGGGCCATTTGCGGCCCGCAGGTCATTTTTTAATGGCCCCACGGCCCCTTTTAAAATACGATTAAAAAAATTAAAAACATAAAAAGTGGTATGAAAGACCAAACAGGTGAAATGTAACAAGAAAATGTTGCAATGTTTACTCTAATAACACAAAGCTGCCATGCAGGCTGTTTCTTTCTTTAAAAAATAATAATGAATCAAAATCAATGTTAATATGAATTATTGACCTATCCAAGGCTCCAATTACGTCACATTAAATATTGCACTTTGAGATATTTTTTGGGGAAAATGTTGCATATTTTGTGTTTGCCATATAAAAAATTTTGCTTTTTTTTTTTTTAAATTTTTTTTTTAAAGAAGGGCCTAAAACGAACAAACAAAAAACATAAACAACAATGCAACGTATAATTGACGGATAGATCTGAAGTTGATCTCGAGATTATTGTGTTAAAAGTAAACAGTAAAAAAAATGCATAATTTATTTTTTAACACTTTAATGAGTAGGACCCTTTTGGTTCCCCAATAATTTTTGTGTAATTTGTTTTTAAGTGTCATTGCTCAAAAAATAATAATGAAAATCAATGGTGTTATGAGTTATTGACCTTTTTAAGGCTCCAAATATTATATAATCTGAAATATTCCTCTTAAAAATGTTATTGGGTGAAAATATTGCATATTTTGTGTTTTTTCCATAAAAAAACAGGGTTTTCTTTGACAAAAAGAGCATACGACTTAAATCTTTAAAAACGTTATATTGACAGGTAGACCTAATGTTGACCTAGAGATAATAATACTGAATAATGATACATTTTAAATAATAATACTGAATAATGACACATTTTAAATATTTTTTGGACCAAAACCCTTTGGGTTCCCCGGGATCAAGCCTGAGTGGAGGCCTTAATGTATATTTTTTATACATATATTGTATTGGTTTTTAAAATAAAAATATATCAAAATGGCCCCCGCTTGCTTTGATTTTTCAGTGTGCGGCCCTCAGTGGAAGAAGTTTGGACACCCCTGACTTACCGGTACCTAAGTATTGCACAGAAAGTCAAACATTGAAAATAACGTCTGGCTGTTGAAATGCAAATAAGTGTGTGAATACAGCATGTTTCTAGCATTTCTCCATCAGTAATTAATACTTTTTGTTAGTTTTTTTTGTTTAAATGTGTGTTTTATTGTGCTGTAATTCTGTCAGTAATTTAGATCTGCCCGTGTCACAGGTGCTGTGGGAAATGCTGACTCGTGAGGTACCATTTAAAGGACTGGAAGGCTTGCAAGTGGCTTGGCTCGTTGTGGAGAAAGACGAGGTATTTTAATGACACATTTGCCCGCAAACATGGAGACGGACGAGTCGAAACACGAGCCGATCGCTATTAATTTTCATTTGTCGTTGCGATCCACTTGCAGGCTTCCAGTTGTACATCACTGCAAGCCACAACTAGCATCATGCAAAGTGTTAATTAAACTGATCCATTATTGTTCTCTATCTATAAAGGTAGCATCATTCACACAGCTCTTGCCTTGGACCTCATTAGATGGCACATGTATGTATCACATAAATGGAAACTATTGCTGACCTCGTCTTGATTGAAGTGAAGACTTCCCAGTGGGATACATTGTGTATTTGATGTCTCCCATAATCTAAAGTATCTGTGGCGTTTGGGTGAAGGGTGGGGTTCGTAGATGAGACAACAATCAAATTAACTTAATGAATGTCAGGTTTAAACACTGATGACATCTATTAAACAGACAAGAAGCAAGGAATCATGCAGAGACAGAGTTCAATTTAGCTCAATGAGGAGAGACGTTTTGGGCTGTACTGTAGTTACAGAACCAACCTACGCTCTAAAGTCCAGCCCATGTGCTCCTCTATTTATTTGGGAGGTCCCTGGTTACATCACTGAGGCTGCTGCTGAAGGAAGGGGGGTCATTTCAGCAGCCCCAGTTAGACACAATATATGATTATTCATGAAATGCACATGTGCTGACACTCGTGATATCGCCCTGTCTCCGCTTTGTCTGCGTCACGGCACTCGATGTTCGGCCTTGGCAGTCAGCAGGCCGATTCTGGACACAAACTCTGATACGAGACGATGTCCCTTTGCACAGATAGAAAAATGCAACTTCAGCACAATTGATAATAACTATAGCACCGGCCTTTAAGCATAAGAGTTGTGTGATAACTTACACATAATTATTCTAACAATGGACCATTACGCATGTGAGCAAAAAACATGAAAACTTCAGCATCTACTGTACGGAGTTTTTACAACAAGCTGCATTTAGACCAGGGCTGGACGATTGTGGCAAAAATAATAATCACGGTTATTTTGATTAATAATGAAATCATTATTAAAAAAAAGTTTTTTTTCATTGGAAAAAATTTGTATTTTGAACCACCAAAATTCTATTTTAAATTACCGTATTTTTCGGACAATAAGGCACACTTAAAATCCTTTAATTTTCTTAAAACTCGACAGTGCGCCTTATAACCCAGTGCGCCTAATGTATGGAATAATTTTGGTTGTGCTTACCGACCTCAAAACTATTTTATTTGGTACATACTGAAATGATAAGTGTGACCAGTAGATGGCAGTCACACATAAGAGATACGTGTAGACTGCAATATGATGGTAGTCACACATAAGAGATACATGTAGACTGCAATATGACTCAAGTAAACAACACCAACATTTTATATGTTCCAATGAAAATATAGAACATTACACACGGCGCTCAAAAATCTATCAAAATGTTTTAGTAGGACTTTGGTAAGCTATGAAGCCACACCGCTCGATGGATTGTACTGTGCTTCAACATAGGAGTATTATTATGGTGTGTGTATAAGGTAAGACATATTATCTGGTGTTTTGTTTCACAATATTATGCAAAACCAACTTTTCTTACTTTCTGGTACCTGCTGATCTGTATTTGGGATCTGCATAAGTCCTGAAAATGTGCGTGCTTCCGCCTTTGTAGTCCGTGCAGACACCGTAGTCGATAATCTTCTTCTTCTTCTCTATCTTCTTGTTATGTGACATTCATCCTCCACTGTTGCCATTTCTAATATAAAGTAGTGTAAAGTTCTTACTTATATCTTTCAGTAAACTCACCATGAAAGCACTAAAACGTGTAGTGAGTTTACATTATTCACCCAAGGAACTTTAGTTATTAGAGAGTTCCGGTCGGACGGTTTTTCACGGGACACATTTCGGGCGTTGTTGTTGCACTAGTGAGCCAGCGATGAGGAGATGCTGCTCTGTTATTGATTGAAGTAAAGTTTGAATGCTCCATCTTTTGACACTTCTTCCACTCTGTCCTTGACGCTACACCGCTACAACAAAGATGACGGGGAGAAGACGCTGTCCAAGTGGAGGCACGTAAATAAGACATGAAGCGACTGTCAGAGGCAGTATAATACCTATTTTAATTCATTATAACTGCTGTACTTTATTAGTACCAGTATACCGTACGACCCTAATCTCTACCATACGTGGAGGTATCCACAAATGTGGCAAATTCCAAGCGGTTCTTTGGAGAAACAACAGGTAGGAACTAAAGTGCAGGACTGTACGAATGAAATAAATAACCAAATGTAACAAGTGTGCTACTTTAAAATGACAATTTGGTCCAATAATATTTAAATAATAATTATGGTAAAACATAAAATCACTTCCATACTTGAATAAGAGTAACAGACCAAATAAATGTTACAAAAACCACATAACTTCCTGGCACTAAACAGGCAAAAAAGTGTTTACATTTTCACACGTTGCACTATTTTGTTACATTTTATTAAGCATTTCTTACGTATTCCTTATTTTTTTATGTAAAGAGCTTGTTGTCAAGGGTTAATTGTGATTTTAGACTTTTGTTTACATCGGTTGTTTGAGTGTTTTCCATGGTTGCGTTGACATTTCCTTTCCTCTCTGCCTTGATAGCTGAGGGGATTATAATCAGAGGAAGGTTTCATTTGAAATTGAAATCCATCCATCCATCCATCCATTTTCTACCGCTTGTCCTTTTCGGGGTCGCGGGGGTTGCTGGAGCCTATCCCAGCTGCATTCGGGCGGAAGGCGGGGTACACCCTGGACAAGTCGTTGAAATTGAAATGTTAACATTCAATATATTTTTCTCCTGGTTCATATTTTTTATAAGTCATGAAAAAAATATTACTATATGTTGATATCCACCAACATAAACAACTAATATCGTGATACAGTTTTCAACCTTATCGCCCAGCCCTTATGTGGGATACAAATGGGAGTGGCAACCATGGATGAGATTCCAAACTTCTGGTGGATGTGGTCCTTTTTTCACTACAAGCTCAGGAATTTGCATGCAGGTCACAAGGCCCATTAGTATATATTTTTTTTTCTGTTAGTATCTTTTTAGGATCATGGTGAAAAGCCAAAATGTAAATCAAAATTCAATTACTATCCATTAGGGATGTCCGATAAAGGCTTTTTGCCGATATCCGATATTCCGATATTGTCCAACTCTTAATTACCGATACGATACACACCAAGAAAAATTCCTGGTTTGTGAACCCGTTCTCAAACAATGGCAATAAAACTATTCTGATTCTTTCTGATTCTGATACAGTCGTGGAATTAACACATTATTATGCCTAATTTGGACAACCAGGTATGGTGAAGATAAGGTCCTTTTTAAAAAAATTAATAAAATAAGATAAATAAATTTAAAAACATTTCTTGAATAAAAAAGAAAGTAAAACAATATAAAAACAGTTACATAGAAACTAGTAATGAATGAAAATGAGTAAAATTGACTGTTAAAGGTTAGTACTATTAGTGGACCAGCAGCACGCACAATCATGTGTGCTTACGGACTGTATCCCTTGCAGACTGTATTGATATATATTGATATATAATGTAGGAACCAGAATATTAATAACAGAAAGAAACAACCCTTTTGTGTGAATGAGTGTAAATGGGGGAGGGAGTTTTTTTTGGGTTGGTGCACTAATTGTAAGTGTATCTTGTGTTTTTTATGTTGATTTAATAAAAAATTTAAAAAAACATACCGATAATAAAAAAACGATACCAATAATTTCCGATATTACATTTTAAAGTATTTATCGGCCGATAATATCGGCAGGCCGATATTATCGGACATCTCTACTATCCATCCATCCATCCATTATTCTACCGCTTATCCCTTTCGGGGTCGCGGGGGGTCGCTGGAGCCTATCTCAGCTGCATTCGGGCGGTAGGCGGGGTACACCCTGGACAAGTCGCCACCTCATTCGATTACTAGTCCAGCCTTAATCAAGACAGTCCCATTATGATGTGTTAAAGGCCTACTGAAACCCACTACTACCGACCACGCAGTCTGATAGTTTATATATCAATGATGAAATCTTAACATTGCAACACATGCCAATACGGCCGGGTTAACTTATAAAGTGCAATTTTAAATTTCCCGCTAAACTTCCGCTTGAAAACGTCTATGTATGATGACGTATGCGCGTGACGTCAATCATTGAAACGGGAAGTATGCGGACCCATTGAATCCTATACAAAAAAACTCTGTTTTCATCTCAAAATTCCACAGTATTCTGGACATCTGTGTTGGTGAATCTTTTGCAATTTGTTTAATGAACAATGGAGACTGCAAAGAAGAAAGTTGTAGGTGGGATCGGTGTATTAGCGGCGGATTACAGCAACACAACCAGGAGGACAGAGATGGATAGCAGACGCGCTAGCCGCCGAACTCACCTTAACTTCCTCCGTCTCGCCGACCGCATCTGTGATCAGGTGAAGTCCTTCGTCGCACCGTCGATCGCTGGAACGCAGGTGAGCACGGGTGTTGATGAGCAGATGAGGGCTGGCTGGCGTAGGTGGAGCGCTAATGTTTTTAGCATAGCTCTGTGAGGTCTGGTTGCTAAGTTAGCTTCAATGGCGTCGTTAGCAACAGCATTGTTAACCTTCGCCAGGCTGGAAAGCATTAACCGTGTAGTTACATGTCCATGGTTTAATAGTATTGTTGATCGTCTGTCTATTCTTCCAGTCAGGGATTTATTTATTTTGTTTCTATATGCAGTTAAGCACGATGCTATCACGTTAGCTCTCTAGCTAAAGTGTTTCACCGATGCATTGTCGAGATAAAAGTCACTGTGAATGTCCATTTCGCGTTCTCGACTCTCATTTTCAAGAGGATATAGTATCCGAGGTGGTTTAAAATACAAATCCGTGATCCACAATAGAAAAAGGAGAGAGTGTGGAATCCAATGAACCAGCTTGTACCTAAGTTACGGTCAGAGCGAAAAAAGATATTTGTCTTGCACTGCATTCTAGTCCTTCACTCTAACGTTCCTCATCCACAAATCTTTCATCCTCGCTCAAATTAATGGGGTAATCGTCGCTTTCTCGGTCCAAATCGCTCTAGCTGCTGGTGTAAACAATGGGGAAATGTGAGGAGACTGTCAACTGTTGACGTCACGCTACTTCCGGTACAGGCAAGGCTTTTTTTTATCAGCGACCAAAAGTTGCAACTTTATCGTCGATGTTCTCTACTAAATCCTTTCAGCAAAAATATGGCAATATCGCGAAATGATCAAGCATGACACATAGAATGGATCTGCTATCCCCGTTTAAATGAAAAAAATTCATTTCAGTAGGCCTTTAATGAGTGAGGGCATAACATGTTGTCCCATTGATTCTCAATTATTTGATGTCATGTCCCCTGTAGTGGACAGACATTTTTCCAGCCAAGTGTATGGAACAATCTGGTATTTGTAGTTATCTGAACATCTCACTCAGCTCTTGTATTGGATTATTTTAGGTATATTTCTAAAACCCAGGTGTACGTTTGTGTGTTCTAGAGGCTAACCATCCCCAGCGGCTGCCCTGCCAGCTTTGCAGAGCTGATGAGGGACTGCTGGAGGACAGATCCAAAAGTAAGTCGCGCGACTACTTCAACTGCCATCGTGGCCAACAACACCGGCCGCTAAAAGTTGGCTCTGTCAATTCAGGAGAGGCCGACGTTCAAGCAGATCCTGTCTACTTTGGAGTCCATGTGGAACGACAGCCAACTCTCCGAACAGTGCAACTCTTTCCTCCACAACAAGTCTGAATGGAGGTAAAGTAATGAGCCATTCTGCAGGCCAACTAAATGTATTTAGAAGTCAATATGCACTCTCAGCCTAAAGGAAATGTGCGACTGTTTGTAAAGAATGATGTGGAAATGTAGCTGACGGGGGTCGGGGAAATACAAAAAAGGAGTGGAGACGCTTCATATAGATCTTTAATGACTTGACTGATGGCGACATAAAGGCATAAAAACCTCGAAAGAATCCTCCATCTGGATATATTTCCTCTCTTTACCCATAAGGCCCTAAAAATAATCACCATCTTTTTCAAGTAGAAGTGTTTAATTGGGCTGTATGAGCAGCTGGAGGTTCAGTTGATGTTTAGCACAGCCTGAGTCTCAGCTGCTACTTTATTCTGCATCAGCCCCTCGACGGGGATGGCGCCGCGTGGCTTCTTCTTCTTCTCCTCCACCAGGCGTGTTGGCGCCGTCGTGTCCGCGCAGGTGAAACTAGAGACGGGTCACGTGTACAAAGTCAAGTCCTACAGGTGGCGGACGGTAGTCGACTCCACCAGGCCGTGTTTTGTAGTTTGCGCTCGTTTTTTAGTTTCCCCCCTCAGTGTTCGTCTCAAGTTTGGAGGTTTGCATTTAGGGTTTCAAGGCAAGAAAAAGTTGACCTTTCAAATGTTCAATATGTTCTGTAAAGAGAAGTCAGAACAGGGCAGGACAAGGTCCTGTTGAATGCGAGAGTTAAAAGTTATCAGAGAAGTTGAGCAAGTAAACTTGTACAATAACAGTTTTACCAATATAGTTGTGTTCATTATTTTATTGACAGGGGAGTATTTATTTATATATTTATTTTTGTTTAATTCATTCATTATTTCCTGTTTTTACAAACCATTTAAATGTATTTTTTAAATTAAATTAACTTCATGTATTCTATTACAGTTGTGCCTCGTTAATTGGTTCCGGACATGACTGTGATGAATTAAATTTTGCAAAGAGGAACCATGAATTAGATTAAGCTAGAGCATAAAATAAACAGTTTACAACCTTCTGAATAAGATTTTTGTATCATTATGAGAGCCCTCTAGACATAAAGTGAATTGTATTTATATAGCACTTTTCTCTAGTGACTCAAAGCGCTTTTACATAGTGAAACCCAATAGCTAAGTTACATTTAAACCAGTATGGGTGACACTGGGAGCAGGTGGGTAAAGTGTCTTGCCCAAGGACACAACGGCAACGACTAGGATGGCGGAAGCGGGCATCGAACCTGGAACACTCAAGTTGCTGGCACGGCCGCTTTACCAACCGAGCTTTACCGCCCCATGAAACATGCAGCCCGTTAAGATATTTAATTCAGCCCACCGGATGTTCTACATATTTTTTTTAGATCTTAAGTTAAGTTAAAGTTAAAGTACCAATGATTGTCACACACACACACTAGGTGTGGTGAAATTTGTCCTCTGCATTTGACCCATCCCCTTGATCACACCCTGGGAGGTGAGGGGAGCAGTGGGCAGCAGCGTAGCTTCAACAACAAAACTGTCTCCGCCATTTAGATGTGCAGTGATGTTTCTAAATGAGCGAAAGTCTTGCTATAAAAAGTATTTCAATGGTTGAAATCTGCACTTTTGGGTGTTATAGGAGTTATTACGGTAATCTACGTCACAGCAAATTTCTGCATAAAAGTTATAATATATCATATTGTAGGTGTTTATTACACTTTGCATTCATATTTTGCTGTTTTTTTACATTTTTGTTGTGTATTGCCTGATTGTAAAAGATACACAACTATAGAGGGGCTGGTCTGAGAAGTAAAATATGTTGTTAATATTCAGTGTTTTATTGTTCATAGTTAATATTGTTAATCCCACTTTCTTTATTTTCATGTACATTTTTGGGTGTCCCATTCACTAAAACAGTGTTTTTCAACCTTTTTTGAGCCAAGGCACATTTTTTGCGTTGAAAAAATGCGGAGGCACACCACCAGCAGAAATCATTAAAAAACGAAACTCTGTTGACAGTAAAAAGTCGTCGTCGCAATTGTTGGATATGACTTTAAACCATAACCAATCACTATAACTCTTGTCTCAAAGTAGGTGTACTGTCACCACCTGTCCCATCACACCCTGACTTATTTGGAGTTTTTTGCTGTTTTCCTGTGTGTAGTGTTTTAGTTCTTGTCTTGCGCTCCTATTTTGGTGGCTTTTTCCCTTTTTTTGGTATTTTCCTGTAGCAGTTTCATGTTTTCCTTTGAGCCATATTTCCCGCATCTACTTTGTTTTAGCAATCAAGAATATTTCAGTTGTTTTTATTATTCTTGGTGGGGACAGTGTTGATTGTCATGTCATGTACGGATGTACATTGTGGACGCCGTCTTTGCTCCACAGTAAGTCTTTGCTGTCGTCCAGCATTCTGTTTTTGTTTACTTTGTAGTCAGTTCAGTTTTAGTTTCGTTCTGCATAGCCTTCCCTAAGCTTTAATGCCTTTTCTT